>NW_004443956.1:19111238-19132882 GCF_000243295.1 Trichechus manatus latirostris | reverse complement strand
GCTGTACTTCTTCCAAGACAGATTTGTTCATTCTTTTGGCAGTCCATGGTATATTCAATATTCTTCGCCAACACCATAATTCAAATGTATCAATTCTTCTTCGGTCTACCTTATTCATTGTCCAGCTTTCACGTGCATATGAGGCAACTGAAAATACCATGGCTTGGGTCAGGCGCACCTTAGTCCTCAAAGTGACATCTTTGCTTTTTTAGCACTTTAAAGAAGTCTTTTGCAGCACATTTGCTCAATGCAATACGTCCTTTGATTTCTTGACCGTTGCTTCCGTGGGTGTTGATTGTGGATCCAAGTAAGATGAAATCTTTGACAGCTTCAATATTTTCTCCATTTATCAGGGTGTTGCTTATTGGTCCAGTTGTGAGGATTTTTGTTTTCTTTATGTTGAAGGGTAATCCATACTGAAGGCTGTAGTCTTTGATCTTCATCAGTAAGTGCGTCAAGTCCTCTTTGCTTTCAGCAAACAAGGTTGTGTGATCTGCATAACACAGGTTGTTAATGAGTCTTCCTCCAATCTTGATACCCCATTCTTCTTCATACAGTCCAGCTTCTCGGATCATTTGCGCAGCATACAGATTGAATAAGTATGGTGAAAGGATACAACCCTGATGCATACCTTTCCTGATTTTAAACCATGCAGTATCCCCTTGTTCTGTTTGAATGACTGCCTCTTGGTCTATGTACAGGTTCTGCGTGAGTGGAAAACAAAAAAAGCTGAATAAAATTATCAAGTATGTGATTAAAATATTTCCTCCCATTCTGTAGATTATCTCTTCACTTTTTTGTTTTGATTAAAAAAAAATTTTTTTGGTGGAAATATACACAGCAAAACATACACCAATTCAACAATTTATACAATTCAGTGACATGGATTATATTCTTCAAGTTGTGCAACCATTCTCACTTTTTACAAATTATTCCACCATCATTAACATAAATTCACTGCCCCCTAGGCTTCTCATCTAACCTTTTGAGTGGTTGTTGTCAATTTGATCACACATAGACAATTCTTTAAAAGAACACACTACTCAAAGCAAACATTATTTAGCTAGCTAATCTATTGTTTGGTTTTAAGAAGACTTCAGGGGATATTTTTGGTTTAAGGTTTAAAGATTATCTCAGGACAATTATTTCAGAGGTTCATACAACCTCCATGACATCAGAAAGACTGGAGTTTATGCGAATTTGAAATTCTGTTCTGCATTTTCTGCCTTTTGATTAGTAGTCTTCTGTGGAATCTTTAATCAAAATGTTTAGTAATGGTAATCAGGCACCATCCAGTTCTTGTGGTCTCATAGCAAAGGAGGCAGTTGTTCATGGAGGCAATTAGACACACATTCCAGTTGCTCCTTCAATTACTCATGCTCCTTTTTCCTCTGCTACTCCAGGTGAATAGAGACTAATTGTTGTACCTTGGATGGTCCTTCTTTTAAGCTTTTAAGACCCCAGACACTACACAGTGAACAAGGATGTATAACAGAAACATTAAAAGTAGTATTAGGCCAATTGACTAGAATGTCTTATGAAACCATGACCCTAAACCTCCAAACTAAGAAAAAAAAAAATCCCATAAAGTGATTTGTTGTACATAAGCATAAGCAGCTGCCCTCTCGCTCTCTCTTTTTGGTAAACATATATATATATATATATATATAACACAACATTTCCCATTTAACCTTTTTAAGGTATACAACTTAGTGTTTTCGATTACATTAATCATGTTGTGCAACCATTACCCTTAATCTAGGCCAAATTTCCCATCATTGTAAACAGAAACTCACTGCTTCCCAAATGACTCCCTCTCTCCTCCTTCCTCCCATCCCTGGTAACCACTAATAAACTTTGATTTCTATGCTTTTGCCTGTTTTTGTCATTTCATATAAGTGAGCTCATACAATATTTGTCCTTTTGTGATTGACTTATTTCACTCAGCATAATGTTTTCAAAGTTCATCCATGTTGTAGCATGTATCAGAACTTCATTTCTCTTTATAGCTGACTAGTATTCCATTGTATATATGTACCACATTTTGTTTATCCATTTATCCGTTAATGGGCATTTAGGTTGTTTCCACCTTTTGGCTATTGTGAATAGTGCTGCAATGAACATTGGTGTACATATGAGGGTAAGTCAAAAAGTATTGCTACAGAATCATAGAAACCTTTATTAAATAAAAGTATCAAAATGTGACGCTATTATTTCTCGACATATCCTCCATCTAGGTCTATACATTTCTGAAGGTGGTATTTCCACCTCTCTAACCCTTCCCCAAAGAATTCTGCACTCTTCAATTTACACTACGTCGAAATGGCAGTTTTGGCATCCTCAAGGGACTCAAATCATGTTCCTTTTAAATGTTCTTTGAGTTTTGGAAACAAAAATAAGTCTGCAGGGGCATGATCAGGGCTGTAGGGTGGATCGGGTAAAGTTTCCCAGTGAAATTCTCGTAGGACAGCCCTTGCTGCCCTCGAAGAATTAGCAGGTGCATTGTCATGATGAAAAAAATTCCTCGGTGCAACTTTCCTGGACTTTTTCTCACCAATGCAGTTTTAACTTTCTTAAAACTTCTTCATAATAAGTTCCTGTGATCATTCTGTGTCCTTCGAGAACATCTATCAAAATTACCCCTTTGGAATCCAAAAAAACAGTCGTCATAGCCTTCTGAGCAGTCTTCCTTCTCTTGGCTAATCTTTGAGGGCTTCCCAGCCTTCCTTAAAACACTCAATCCATCTAAAAACTGTTGTTTTATGTGGGGCAGCATTCCCATAAACTTGTTGTAAAGCTTCAGTGATTTGGGAAGATGTCCACTTGAGTTTTGTTAAAAATTTGATATTAACACTGACCTCAAAACCATTTTTTTTCCATGGCACAGAAAGCATCCTAGTTTTTAAAGGCACCCTAACGAGACTAAGACAAGTGTATTATTGAGAGAACTTGTCTGCAGCCGTCCACTGATGGCAGAGACATGTTTGTATGAAGTGGAACCCTTGTAGCAATACTTTTTTACTTTACCCTCATATGTCTGTTTGAGTCCCTGCTCTGAAGTCTCTTGGGTATATACCTAGGAGCGGAATTGCTGGGTCATAAGTAATTCTATTTTCAACTTTTTGAGGAACCACCAAACTGTTTTCCACAGAGGCTGCACCATTTTATATTCCCACCAGTAATGCCTCAGGGTTCTAATTTCTCCATGTCCTGGGAAACATTTATTATCCTCCCTCCTCCCGCCCTTTTTTTCCTGATAATAGCCATCCTAGTGGGTGTGAAGAGCCCTGGTGGCACAGTGGTTAAGAGCTCAGGCTGCTAACCAAAAGGTCGGCGGTTCAAATCCACCAGCTGATCCATGGAAACCCTATGGGGCAGTTCTACTCTGTCCTATAGAGTCGCTGTGAGTCAAAATCGACTCGACGGCAACAAGTTTTTTTTTCAGTGGGTGTGAAGAGGTATCTCATTGTGGTTTTGATTCACATTTCCCTAATGACTAATGACTTGAGTATTTCTTCATGTGTTTATTGGCCATTTGTATATCTTCTTTGGAGAAGCATCTATTCAAGTCCTTTGCTTACTTTTTTGAGTGGGTTGTTTGTCTTTTTGGTGTGGAGTTGTAGTTCTTTATACATTTGGATAGTAAACCGTTATCAGATATATGATTACAAAATATTTTCTCCCATTCTGTAGGTTATTGATAAGTCCTTTTTTGATGCACAAAACCAAGTATTTTAATCAATTACTTTCTGTTCTTCTTTGACTATGATAGAATCTAGAACAACATGATGTTCGACTTAGTACATAACTGTGTATTTAGTTGTTTTCAGTTTGATGTACTTGTATTTCATGGTGTCACAAAGTACTCTAGCTTCAAATTTGAGAACCTCAATTCTAGACTTTATTGTTCAACCATATATAAGCTAGATACACGCACACACAATGATAATGATAATAATAACAATAATAATAAATGCTGCCTATCGGTAAGTGCATGGAGTGCCCGCGAAGTGCTGAGCACTTCAGTGGGCACGTCTAACACAGGGCACCTAACGTTTCTTTGAAGCTACACTAGGTGCTACAAAAACAAAACAAAACCCATTGCCATGGAGTCGCTCCTGACTCATAGCGAGCTATGGGACAGGATAGAAATGCCCCATGGGTTTTCCAAGGCTGTCATCTTCACAGCAGTAGACTGCCACATCTTTCTCCCACTGAGCAGCTGGTGAAATGCCAGCCTTCGGTTAGCAGCCGAGCACTCACCCACTGCACCACCAGGACTCCTTCAGCTGCTACGAAAACCAAACCAAACCCATTGCTGTCGAGTTGATTCCGACTCATAACGACCCTATAGGACAGAGTAGAACTGCCCCTAGGGTTTGCAAGGAGTGGCTGGTGGATTCAAACTGCCAACCTTTTGGTTAGCAGCCAAGCCCGTACAGCTGCTACAAAGAAGGGTGCAGGTCATTTTCTAGTAAGAATAAAGACAACAGACGGTTGTCGTCAAGTTGATTTCAACTCGTGGTGATCCCATGTGTGTCAGAGTAGAGCTATGCTCCACAGGGTTTTCAGTGGCTGATATTTTTCAAGTAGATCACCAGGGCTTTCTTCTGCAGTCCATTTAGATAGACTTGAGCCTCCAACCTTTTGGTTAGCAGATGAACACATTAACCATTTGGTCCACTCAGGTTTTTGATGAGAATAATACCCGTTGCCGTCGAGTCAACTCTGACTCATAGCGGCCCTGTAGGGCAGGGTAGAACTGCCCCATAAATTTTCCTAGGCTGTAATTTTTATGAAGGCAGATTGCCACATCTTCCTCCCAGGGAGCAGCTGGTGGGTTTGAACCATTGACCTTTCAGCTAGCAGCCAAGCGCTTAATCACTGCACCACCAGGGCTCCTATAAGAATAATAGCTACCTCTTATTGAGCATTTATTATGTGCCAATCTGGTTACATGTATAATTAGCAACCTTCTTAGGTAGGTATAAGTTCTCCCCATTTTGCATGGAGGAAAATGAGGCATAGAACAATGAAGGTGTGTGCCTGGGTCACACAACTCATAGTGATTGACCGGGTTTCACATTCAGTTCTGGCTCATTCCAGAGCCTGAGCTCCTTGTCATCATCTGCTTGAAGACTTTCACGATCCTGGGGAGGGAAGGCCAGGAGCCAGGACTTACATCTAACTGAAACAACCAGAGAATAGCACACAGGAGTCTGCAGTTCAAAAACAGTAGATAACGTTGGCAAAGGGGAAGTGGGAATGTTGCCTACTAATACTAGTTACCATTTACTGAGAGCTGTACCAGGCCCGATTCTAAAGCTTTGGTGAGCTAACTCATGTAACTCACAGCAGACTCGTAAGACAGGTACTGTTATTATCTCGAACTGCAGGTAAGTAAGCCAAGGCATAGGATAGCAGGTATACCAGCAGCATGCTTTGCCTTTGTGTAGCCTCACAGACTACAGGGTGCTTTCACGTGCACTGTCCTACAGAGACAGCTTGTCTCGCTGGGGAGACATGGGTGCAGTCTGGCCAGGCCTAAACCAAGGTCGGAGTTATTTCACCGATAACTGAGAAGCCAAGAGGCAGTGTGACACGGTGGTTAAGAGCTCACGCAAGACCACCAGCATGCTTACTAGCTGGGAGCCCTTCATTTCTCTGAGCCTCGGTTTTCTTGTCCATAAAGTGATGGTAGTTACAGTATCACCTCACAGGGCTTATTGTGAGAATGATTTAAGACAATCCATGTAAAATGCTGAGCACAATTACCGGCACATAGTAGGAACTCAATAAACGTTACCTATTATTATTGTTATTGTTCAAGATGGAAAGATATAATAAACTAGATGTTTGGGAAACCTGACTTCTGGAGCAAGAAGTATGAAGGAAGTGCTAGAATAACTATTAGAATGACCGCAAGCTCCAGGATAAAGCATTAAAGGAACTAAAAGAAATGGTAAGAAGAGAGGGGAGTTCCAAGAAATTTCTCTTCTAGTGTCTATGGCTGCTAGCCACACGCTTCCTCAGCTTAACTTCCCTGGCATTTTGAGACCCACCATTTACCAATTGTGCATTTACAGTAATTACAGTGCACGTCAATTGCATCATTACTTTGAGGAGACTGAGGGAACTACAGCAGAAATGGACACATTCCTAAGTCCTGAAATCCAAAGGCGGTCTGTCTGCTGGCAGACGGGCTGGCCTCCCAAGCCCAGTGTGGGCACTGCGCAAGGCTGCTGAGAAAGGAGGGAGGCCCCGGTGGCCCCGCCAGCCAGCCCTGCCAATCACCCCCAGGACGGCGCATTAGCCTCTGTGCACTGCTTTCCCTGCTGAAGGGCCCTGGTTCTAGCAGGGCAGAGGCAGGTCTTTGGAATGCAACGATGTAATGCACACTCTGGTTGGAGCCAGGTTTTATGCCTAAGGCAGAGGAATTCTAACACACACTAGAGCAGAAAGACAGAAATTGCCTTTTAGATGGCTGCCATCAGCAATATTTAACAGGCAGGTTCTGCAGGGCAGTTTAACCTTCCATAACCTTACAGTTAAGCTTGCACACAGCATGCTCTCTCTCTGTCACACACAGACACCACACACACACTCAGATGCACAGATAGGTCTGTGTTCGTATATAAAGCTATTCTTATTTGAGGGGAAGTGCTACAAAATGACATATGTTTCTTCATCTATGTGCACATAACATTACACATATGCTCACGTATGTATATACTCATATATATACTCATTACATGTATACTCATGCACAAACACGTATACACATATATCAGGAATGGAAACTGCAAGAGGCAAGGACCTGAGAGCATCTTGCTAATCAGGGCCACGGTGGGTGTACAGTTGGAGCTCGACAAATAATTAATCGTAATAAAAATTGACATTGTAAAAATTAAAGTGAGCGGGCTGATAGGAAGGAATAGGTCTGGTTGTCAAACCTTGGGCCTAAAGGGAAACAGATTGCTTTGGAGAATCTTTTAATTAATTTCAGAGTTTCTCAGTTTCTTTTCCACCAAATGAGCCAAGTTCCTTTCTCAGCCATCAGGATCCTCTGCAGAAAGGGCACAAGATACGGGAGGGATGATGGGTGCCAAGGCTTGTCCCATTCTGGGAGCCTCTGGAATTCCCCATACCCTAGTCAAGAAAGCCCAAGGTGGGGGTGACTCACGTCCAAATAGGGGTTCATTTGGTACATTTACGTTTATTACCTATGAATAAACCAGGGGGTCTGCCTCATTCATAGCTAAAATAAAAATGGATCTCTACAGTCTGACAAAGTTCAGCCACTGAGCTGCAGCATTAACTTGTATTCTAACAAGATTAAAATATATTTGTCCTGGGGATTAGCATACTTAAGTCCCCTTTTGCCTTTTTAGCAGAGGCAGGGCACTTTGATCTGCCTTGCGTGGCAAGAACGCGGCTTGGGCCCAGCCATCCGAGTGCCAAGTGTGAAATCGGCCTGATGTCATCCCCATTCTTCATCTTTTACATCTTTCACCAGTTTAATTATATTTCCGCCACAAAGCTCTGGCGCCTCATTGCATATTCAAGTTTGACTAGGAAGCATTTAAAAAAAAAAAAAAAGGTGCGAATGAAATAACCCGGTGGGGGGAAGGGACAGGGTGCTGCAAATCTCATTGAGCAAAGGCAGCAAGCCTCAACCCTTGATTCTTCTCTAAGAGATTTCCCTACCTGGGTAGGGATGTATGGCCAACTTCTCGCCACTTCTGCTGGTGCCGAGTTCCCGTACAAGGCCCCAGGCACAAAGGACCTTGCATGCCTGTGCTTTAGGGACGGGGGGCTGTTTGGCTTGTGACTCAAGCGGGTTTGTATGACATTCATTCTCTGATGTGCTGTTTTGTTTCCTTAAGGCTGGAGAAACCACAGGAAGTGCTCAGGTCTCTACATCTTTCTCCACGTGCAGTGGTGAGTCACTGGTGGAATTACCAACTTGGAATCAACGTGCAGTTAGCTCAGATACACTCTAGGTCCCCTTCAGTGCCTAAAGGGACTATGCCCAGCTGTTTAGGCAATTTAACTATAGGCCCTCCAGCATCTCAGAACTGCTCAGAAAGGCCAGCAAATGAGATGGGCCAGCATGGCATTTCCTAAAGTTACCACCCCTCTGAAACGCCACCAGAAGCCTCCTTCTTTCTGGCTTAGCAGGGGGGTGGGGGGTGGAGGGAAAACTACCACAAGGTGGTCACAAATGCAAGGTGCTGCTCAGCCCTTGGTCAGTCAGGCTGCAGTGGGCACCACGTCTGAGGGGTTCATGTGTTTGGGGAGAGGAAATGAGCTACCTGTGGGGGTGGCTGGGGCTTTGACCTTCACCCCAGGCTCCTGGCTGCAGGCTCCATTCACACTAAGTTGGAGTGTCTTCAAGACCCAGGGCATTCTCCCCAGGGCTCATCGAGTCAGGGACCGTTGGGCGTTACTTCCACATACAAGCTGGACAGAATAGAAATGCAGATCAGCTTCTTAGCATTTGAGAGCGGGTCAGCGCTGGGAAATGCTCTCCTCAGACAGCCCCCTTTGTTTGTGATTTTCCAGTGTTTTCCACTTTCTTGGTAGGAGTACAGACAGGTAATAGGACAATAGATGGGCTCAGCTGGTGTTCACTTTGGGCCATTTAGGGAAAAGGAAGAAATGACTCGATAGGTCTTTTAAATGGTCCAAATTTATGACAAATTTTTGGTTTTGAGTCATCACTTCTGTTAAAATTGGAGATTTAACAACACATTGCTTCTTAAATTGAATGATATAATTATAAAATTATCTCTACATAATTAACTCAGGATTATGTTTCATTCTATTTAGCATGTAATCAAAGCCTGTTATGCTTTAGCTATAGGAAAAGCAATTAATTTAAAAGGGTTACTTAGACCCTTCACTGTTTAGACAAAATAGCTTATCATACCATTAGGACGGACACTCATTCATTCTTGGAAGGAAAAGCTAGCAGGGGTAGCATATTTGTGTGTAAACAGTCTGAGACACACACGTGCACGTGGGCACACTTTGACTTCCGGTCCTCATTGTCTAGTCTGGTGAGCGGGTGGTGGGAAGCCCTTCTTCCTAAGCTCTAAGTCTCACACTAATGCAGCAATGGTCGTTTGGAATTGAAAATACAGTGGTGTGTAATGTTATTGGGCTTCTATAGAAACCAAATGCAGAAAATGTTGCCTATTCTGAGATCAAGAAAAGTGTGATAAAAAATGCTGAAATGAAGATATGTACATGTGTTTGAAGCCTGCAATAAGGAAGCACACAAATAACAGTGTTTCAAAAGAGTTGGGGGAGCAGTGCCTCTGGAAAATCCTAACTAGAATCCTGGAATCCTTCATTTCTACCAGTATTTTTTTTTCCCCATTCTGCTTCACTTTCTATCACTGTCCCACTTTTTATAACCATGTGAACATTGTCTGTCATATTCATTGTACCCTCTTTTCCTTTCCCTAAGCAAATACATAGGTTCCTCCCTGGTTAGTAGAAGCAAAGAAAGTATAGATCCTCAACCAAAAACAGGAGCTAGGTTAGGAGCCCACACTCTCCAGGCTAGCCTAAACTAACCTACAAAGTTCACGCATTCCCACTTGTCGGAGCCCCTATCTGTGCCAAGACTTTACATTCATTACTTCACAACCAACCGGTGAGGGTAGATGTTGCTTTTTCTATTTAAGAGACAAATAACTGGACTCTGGGAAAGTTATATAATGCTCTCACTCAGCTAGTGAGTGGTGGAGCTGGGATTTGAACATAGGACTGTCCGACTTCAAAACTCTGTATTTTCCACCACACTATCCTTCCTGTTTTTCAGGGCTAAGTAATGTCATATAAGCGTGGGCCTGACAAAGGTGAAACCCAAGCTGTCCCCAAGCCAGTGTGTGTGTAGCGGGGTGGAGGGGATCTGAAAATGAGCTCAGCCTAAAGCTTTCCTGGCAGGCTCCAGTCTTTGCAAATAACTTCATGTTTGGAAGTAAGCATATCCATCATTCATTCGGGTGATGGCGATTTTACCAACCTCCATACCAAAGTTTTGGCATTGGAAGGCATAATGTGAGACTTAAAACGCTGGCCTCTGAATTTTAATGGAAATTATTTATTGGGGAAACCCTCCTGGCGGTAATAGTAAAAGTACTAGCTTAGCAGGAGTCGGAGTCTGCAAACAGCTGGGGCGTTCTGCCATTTCCCCTATTGCCTGAAACGGAGGAACTACCAGCTTTCATAACTGAGATTATATGTTGGGAGCGGGAGAGAGAAGCGATCCAAACAACTTCGAGACAGAGTTTTGGCCTAAAGGAGAAATTCGGTTGCAACATCCCACGGCCACTAAATGACGCCGCGGGCAGGGGCCAGAGAAGTCCTGGTGAAGTTGGAGGCAAGCGGCCAGACTGCTGCTGGGAGGGGCAGAGAGCCTGGCAGCTGGAGCCTGTGATTACCCATCCAAAAAGGAAAGAAAAGAGAGGGAAGAAAAGAAAGTCAGCGGAGGGGGTAGAGGTTGGGGAAAGGAGGAGGGCAAACCACAGCGGCAGAGCCTGACCGTCCCCTTCTAGACAAAGGACTTGGCGGGAGAAGAAGAACCCCGAATGCGCTCGCTGAAAGGAGTTCGTTCATCCCTTCCGCAGGCCGCGCGCCTGAACTGCGCGGCAAAGTTCTTCCTCTCGGACAGATGGGGACGAGCGGCAGCCCGCCCCTATTGCTTCTACACGGTCCATGCAATCCGCGATCCTCACCATTCCTCGGCCCCCATCTAGGACCCTCGGCTGGAAGAGGGTCTTTCGCTCCTCTGTTTCCCACTCGCAACCCCCGTCACGGCGGAGAAAGCGCGGAGGCCCCAGCAGCCACCAGGCCCACGGGGCCCTCAGCTCTTCTTCCCTCCGGGTCCTGGGAGACTGGGGAAGGGGTGACTGGGTGGGGACCTCTCCTGGGACGCCTTCCAGGCGGAGGTGGTTCAAAAGCAGCCCGGGAGGCAGTTCTCCACGACGCTTTGTTCCTGCTCTGGGCAATGCGCAAGGCTCAGCCCTGGAGGGGGCGGGACGGCCAACAGGGCGGGATCCCCGCGTTGGACCCAAAGGAAATTCCCCCTTCCCAGAAAACCGGCCCGGGCACTCCGGAGCCACGGAGGGACCTAGGAGCTTGGGGAAAGCCCTACCCTCCGCCCGGAGGATGAGCCTAGGCATTGCACCACCCTGGAGGTGGAGGTGGAGAAAGGGCGGCCGGCTTGAGCTTCACCTGCTGCCCAGGACTCTGGAGTCATTCCAGCGGAACCCCCGCCCCACATCCTGAGGCTCCCCAAACCCTCTGCGGGGACTAGGCCTAAGCGGAAGAGCTGGAGGTCATCTCGGCCGCTGAGCATTAGGCTATTAATAACAACAACAATAATAATAACGCCATCATTGTCAGCCTTACCAGCGAGAGCCGAAAGCGCGGGCGCCCCACGCTTGATTAAATCGCATAATTAGGAGCCACTTTAATGAATATTACTACATTTTCAGGCCATTTCAAAAAAGGACTTTTTATGGGATGGCAGCATACATATGATGAAGTATTTGAGATTATTAATAAAAATATAAATGGTCTACATGGAGCTCGGCCGCCCGACAGTAGGCCCACCCAGCGCAACTCTCGAACGCGCACACGGAAACTCCTGGAAGCCGACACACCGCCTCTACGCCACTCCCTTCTAGGCTCCCGGGGCCAAGGGGTCTGCCAGCCCCCGGGATCCGGGGAGAGCCCAAAGCTCTGCCCCGCTTTTGGCCGCCCTTCTCCACTTCGAGGCCTAGAGAAGGTTTCGCCCTTGGCCGGAGATGGAACCGAGACGCGCGGAAGATGGGTCCCTGCACCGAGACCCCGAGAGGGGGCTGCAGTACATGTGTATGGGTGTGGGTGGGTGTGTCGCGGCAGGGGGATCATTCTCCCAGAGGCTGCTTTCTGCCTCGTCCGGCGATCTGGGTCCTGGAAATCGCGCTGTGGCCCTTTGTCGGTGGCTATCAACCTACCAGCGCGCGGCGGCTTCGGCTCGCGGGCGGCAGTTTTCGGCGGAGCCGGGACCCTCCCAGGGGCGCTTGGGAAGCTGCTGGGGCCGGCAGAGAATGTGCAGGTCGGATATTAAACCAGCTGGAGACAGAAGGACTTTTTAGCAGAGCAGAGCGAACAAGCGCCTCCCCCGCTCCCCCAGCCCCTCCCGGGCCGGCGCGCATATTTGCATATATAGTGTCTGGGTATTTGTTTGCGCGCAGCCTGCCGGTGCACACCTATGCCAGGCAGTCTGCGCGCCCCATCGGTTTGTACTTTTCACTCCAGGAAAAAAAAGAAAAGTGGATCCTTCTTGGTGATCAGATTGGTGCCGTGCGCTGAGCTCCGCCGCTCGTCTCCTTAGAGAAATAAAGCGCATGGCGGGTCCACATAGGACCTTGGTCAAGCCTGTCCTTATCCTCAGGCCCTGACTCAGCTTGGGGGTTGTCCCCTACTTATCCGACCCCTTTCTTGGCAGAGGCAGGAGCAGCCTGAGGACCTCTGAGGACCAAGGAGCAGGCTAGGCCCTCGCGACCCCGCACCCTCACAGGGACGCCTATTCCTGGAGATGTGGGGGCCAGGTGGCTCCTCCAGTGCCGGGGCTCCCAGGCCGTCGCCTAGTTTCCGCCGGGTTATGGAGGATGTGGAAGAACCAGGAGGCTTAGGTCCACCCATGCCTAGTTAGGACACAGCTAGGCCTGGAGGTGGGGGCTGTTCAGCAGGGAGGTGGGGGGCCAATCCCTCGTTCAGCTCTGAGAAGCAAGGACTGTGTTTATACTCCTAAATGGATATACTCTTACATTTAGGAAAGCAGCCTCCCAGCGGGGACGACAATGGGGGGCGGGGGGTACCACCGCAGGGCTCCACTAACTCTCAGGGTCTTCAGTGGAGGTCCAGATCAAGCACACGCAGAGCCGCAGAGGGAAAGGCGGCACCGAGCGGGCCGGGTGGACTTCAGAAAGGAGGCCTCCTTTCCCAGGGCCGGATTCTGGTCTCAACTCACCCCAGAGGAGAGCAGGCTTTGTGGCTCAGCAGTGACTTCCCAGGAGTTACAAGTTAAGTTTGTAGGCTGTTAAATAAGAAGATGTAATAAACATAAGAGCAAAAATAGAATCTCAGCTTTTCATGGGACTTGAGGGCTCATCTAGTCCCTAGGATAGACAAAGAAGAAATAAGCTCATCATACACTGTAAGCCTAGTGTCTGCTTGAACACCTCTGGGATCAGGCAACTCATTACCTCACAAAGCTGTACATTACCCCTGGTTTAACCAGTGTTATGATTTGAGAACAAATTTTTTAAAAACAAGAATGATCTGTAATGTTGTTATTATACCTTTTTATTGAAAAGCAGGCCAGTTTTTTTAAAAGCGGCCAGTAGTTAAAAACTTGTGCTAGGTTTTTGTTGTGGTGTGGTTGTTTTTAATATAGGAATCCTCAGAACCGTACAGAGGTGTGAGGGGGCAGGCAGAAAAGCTGCTGGGAATGTTCTAAGTGATACCGCCCCCATGGACGGTGACCCTGCGCGCTGGCTCCTGTACCAGAGCAGCGGGGACTGCGGCGCCTCCACCGTAAGATCTTAGCACTCCAGCTTGGTGTGTCTGTGCAAAACTCCCGGAAGCAGCCCCGCTGGAGACTGCCGGCCGCCGGGACCCCCTTCGCCTAGCCGGCCGCGTCCGTAGGCCGCCAGGCCCTGGAAGGCCCTGCGCCACCGCCGCAAAGACCGACTGCCTGCTGGCTGGCAGCAAAACAAAACCCCCTAAAAGGTCACTTTGGCGACAGGCTATCCTCACTAGGCTGTTAGTTGTCTTTTACTGGGAGAAAAAAACTTTTCGTAAGCCAAGAAAGTTTAGAAATACAGACGTGAGGTGAGCAGGTACAGCAGCAGGCTTTCCGAGTAGCAGCGCTGACCGGGGGTCTAAGGCTCACAGATCCCAAACAGTTCCTGGGGCAAACAGAGGACTTCGGGAGCCCCAGGAGACTCCAGGGGGTCGAGCCCGCCCATCCCTACAGACAGACCTGGCCCCTTCCCCTGCAGCCTGCTTGGGATATTTCACAACGCCCTTCGCTTTTGCAGGTAACAACAGAACCTAAAGAAAAAGGACACTTAAAAAAGGAGAGCTTCTTTGTCTAACTTGGGGTAAGACTCTTCACAGGGGACAAGCACCTCCATCCGGTGTACATGAACGAAGCCACTGAGCAGCTAGGGAGAAAGGGAAACCTGTTGAACTCTACAGAATTTTAAAAAATTATTTAATGGAGTAGCAACTATTTTGAACACTTCCTCCTAGGAAGGAAATGTGGATTTAAATTACTTTGGTTGTTCTGTGCTAACATACGAGCTATCCAAAGTGTCTGCATCATTTTCTTTTAAAAATTACACCTCTGGCTACAAAAGTAGACACCCACATCCGTGCTTGGGCAAAGGGCAGAAGTCACGTCCACCCAGGCCTGCAAAAGCATGTCGGGGCAGTTCCTGTGGACTCAGAAACACACCTCAGAAAAACTAGTCATTCCACCTCGGGCATCAAGGATTTTATAATAAAGTGGTTTTTAAAAATTATTTATTTAATGTAATTTTCAAGAGTTTAAACACACAAAAAATGCAGAGGGAATGTTCACAATTTTGATAACCACAGTTGTAAATAGAAACATTCATTTCTCATAAGATTATAAATATCTGATACTGCAACCGTAAAATGCACATGTTTTATAAACTGAAAAAAAAGCTGTTTTCTCCTAAAAAGGCATGTCATTTCATTGAGTTTCCTAAGCAGCAGATGGTTATTCACAGAATTTTAAATTACAACTTTTGTTTTTATAGTTTCCTTTTAAAAAAAGAATTACACTATTATGTACAAAATGGAACTACTATAGCAGTGAAATAAAGAAGTTTAAGGCAAAGAGATAAGTTCACCCTCCGTCCTCATGGAGACAGCCACAGTCAGCTCAGTACTGCAGCAAGTACCCCTCACTGTCTCCCACCGCAGATAGACATTTGGACTCTCTTCCCATACGTTAAACAGAAGACAGTGTAGAATTATATATATATATATATATATAATGTGTGTGTGTATATATATGTGCTTGGTGAGGAATATATTGAATATATTTAATTTACACTGTACCACACGTTCAAAAAATAAAATGTATATTAAAAAAACAAGAAAAGACAAAAAGTGATAAGAAATGATTATTTACACATTTTCTTCATCTAGATCCTGGAGGATTCTGAGTTCCTTTTAAAGTCAAGGTAGCCACATGTTCCAATACTTTGGGCTCATTCATTCATGTCTGCTTGTGTGTGTGTGTGTGTGTGTGTGTGTGTGTGTATGCATATATGTATGCATACACACACACACACACACATACTTGGAAGAAATGTTCTCTATAGCAGAAACATCTACTAAAAAAAAAAGGAAAGGAAGAAAACCAGCTACCTCTCTGGGAGCCCTCTGCCACCCCAAAGGCGGTGGACCTTGGTCTACTTTCTAGGGCCCGAGCTGGAGCCTGGGATGGCTGCTGTCCAGCAGGAAATTCCCCTGGCCCGGGCCTGGGCGAGCAAGCAGACATCCGCCCCACAGCTCGTGGGGCTAGCCACGAGGCTGGAGACGCTGGAGCGTACGGAGGCGGTGGTACCCAAGGGATGGGAGGGTTTGCACTCCGCTCTAGCCGGCTGCATTGGCGGGGCAGGGGGGGTGGTCCAGACACTGCCAGCGGCTCGCAGGAGGCACCAGCCGGGCCTAGCCAGGGGATAGCTCGGGCGGGGAGCGGGCAGAGCCTGCCGGGCCTCCTCCCAGGCCTCCAGCGGACATGGAGGGCAAGGGAGCCCACTGGGCTTTTGCCCTGACTTCCAGGGCAAGCCCTAGGGCCCTGGCGCTGCCAGTTCCCACAGACAAGCTCCAGAACTCGTTCAAAGAACAGAGGACCTGACAGTTCCCCCTCCCTCCAAGTCCCCGGGTTGCCGCTACCGGAGACCAACGAGGCGTTGGGGGCGTTGGGGGCGTTGGGGGCGTTGAGGTCTCACGCTCAGAGGCTCTGGGCACGGGGGTGGTGTTGGAAGCCTGGGAGCCTCCTACCTGTCCTCACTCCAAAGCCAACATAAACAAAGTGGCAGAACTCATAGACCAAATAGGAGCTATTTATTCGGTTCACAGTCGTGTGAAATGCAGCAATAAAAATCTTTGGACTTCAGCAAGTTGTTTTAATTTTTTTCTTTTTTTGAATTTAAAAAAAAAAAAAACAATGTTCAATGTCCCATAATGGAGTTTAGGGGATTAAAAGAGATGAAACCCTAAACAGATCCCCTTGCCAAAAAAAAAAAAAAACCAAAAAACAAAAAACAAAAAAACCCCCATAAAATTAGCACAATCTTGTAAACACAAAAAAACTCAAAAAATATTTTATAGTCAGATATTTTGGATTTTACACCACCTGTAAATTATATATACACAGAATATTGCAGAATCATAGCTAATACATGATATTTTCACTATTAATGCTGGTATAATCTTTATACACTGGCCCGTTATGTTTTTAAATTATTGCATTGTTTAACATGGACTGAAAACTGGATCCCGATGCCTGCCCACCCACCGCCCATCCCCTACTCGCTGTCCGACTTGCCCTCCTTGGCCGTGGTGGAGTGGTTGTACAAGCCCTGCGCCATGAGGTGCACAGCCAGCGTGTTCTTGTTGCCGGTGGCCTTCTTGATCTTGGCGCGCTTGTTCTGGAACCAGATCTTGATCTGCGACTCGTTGAGGCTGAGCTCCTGCGCCAGGCTCTGCCGCCGCTGCTCGGTCAGGTACCTGTTGGTCTGGAACTCTGCCTTGAGCCTCTGCAGCTGCTCCGCGGTGAAGGCGGTGCGTGGCCTCTTGTCTTCTTTGTTCGGGTTCTTCTTCTTTGGTTTGCGAGACCTGGGACCTGGGTAGGCATGATGGACAGAGAACATGGGTCACCCACAGATGCTACGACAGCTTACCTCCTTTCGCAGAGGTAACCCCAACAGACACCACCTGGGAGGCAGTGTCCAAATTCCTCCTTCTATGGGCAGGACAAAGAGGTGCAGAGAGGGGAAGTGACTCGTACAAGGCCACTCAGCTGCACTAGCCATTTGGCTGAACTAGACACTCAGCTGCAGTAGCAACTCCTCTGAACTAGCAGGAAGTCAGGCTGGACTTTGGACGGGGCTTGGGCTCACCCCAGAGCTCCATGACTGACCCCTGAAGAGTGAGAAGATAGGCAAGAAAAGTCTGGGTGTAGAGTGTGAGTAGGGGTAACAGCTCACCGGCAGGAGGGGTTGGGCGGGCTTAGTGGGAAGGTCAGTCACAAACAGAGGGGTCTCCAGATAAGAGTAAAACTTCCAGAGAAAAGCAAAATAATAAATGAAAAAATTTCCTCGAATGACTTTTTCCAGCCCCTTCTGAGGATCTTCCCAGAAAAAAAGAAAGAGGGGGTAGGTGCAGGGAGAGGTGTGGGAGAAAGATTGGGGAAGATGTTGGGGTAGCTAGAGAAGCAGTAGGAGACCTCAACAGTTGCAGGAACTGTGCAGTGTGCCAAGGGCTGTGGGCATCAGGTGGCAGGTGGGCCCTGAGCACAGAAGCTGAGTGTCCCACCCCACCTCTCCCCTCTTCTGTATTCCACTGATGGTCCAGTCTGCCCAAATTCGTCGTTTCCTTTAAGGAAACATCCTTTTCTGGTCCGGGGCTGGGAACCACTAGGCAGCCCCCTTCACCCTTTGGAAGCCTCTCCAACCCCTCAGGAACCGGAGAGGTGACCTGGTCTCTGCTCGGCTCCAGAGGCTGCCGGCCCACCGGCCAGACCCGGAGCTGCCCGGCCGGAGACGACTGGCGGGAACAGCGGACAGGTGGGGGGACGAGTCTGTCTTCTGCACCCCAGCCCTGCCTCTTCATCTGCGTGCCGCCCCATGCGGCCTGCGGCTGGGTTCTGGCCGGCGGTTTTAAGGCTCCTAGGGCAGTCCAGCGGAAAAGGCCCCGGTCAGGGGAGCAGGGAGAGGGCAGCGGCTGGCGTGCTTTTTTGTGGGTGTCAAGAAGCTAAACCCTGGAACTTCCCCCAAAGGTAGACATCAGGGTATCTGAAGGAAGCGGCAGGACAGGGACGTTGGGTGAAGGAGTTGTGACCTTAAGACCAGGTTTATGAATTGGGGAGGCTTGTGAATAAACTTTTGGGGAGAAGAGAACCCTGCTCCAGCTTCCTCCGAGGTGCCTGCGGCAGGAGGCGGGAGAGCTCTGGAGAAAGGCGGGTTCTCAGACCCGCTCCCTCGGGCCGCCCGGCGCCCCTCCCCCGCCTCCCAGTAGCGCCGGGTGGAGGGAATTCGAAGGGTTGCGGCCTGCAAGGCACTTCCCAGAACGGGTGGGCGAGGCCCGGGGACTCCCTCCAATCGCCACGAACCCTGCACTTTCCTCTGGGAAGCAAACTTGGAAAGAGGGGCTGTGCGGGAGGGAGGGAGAAAGACGCTAAAGACAGCTAGGAGTCAAACTCTGAGCCTTTTCGTTTCTATGCCCACTCTCGCGCACACCCCAACCCCCCGCCCCAAGCACGCACAGGGTCACTCTCGCCTAAGCCGCGCTAGTCCGGCTCCGCTCCGCGGGCCTTGCTTGATGAAGCCAACTGGGATTAGGGTCTGGTAGGGCCCAACTCTCTCCCTCCGCTCTCTCTCTCCAGGGCTAGGAGGGCAGAAAGAGAATATTTGACGGTGAGCATGTGGGAGGTGACCTCGGCCAGCCCATCCCCTCTGCTGATCCGGAACAAGCCGAGCACAGAGCCCAGCGTCGGCTGGCTCTCTGCCTCTCCCCTAGCTCACGGTGCAGCCCGCTCCCCGTACCCACAGCTCCACTGGTCGTCGGGTTCTGGTTCATGCACATACACCAGCCCTCAAAAAAAAAAAAAAAAACATAGTGTTTTACGGATGAAAAATCCCCCTAAAATCACAATTTCTAGTTCTCCTTCTTAATTTCATTTCAAAACGCAAACACGACCCTTGGACCAGAAAACTCCCTTCTTATTTAAATGCGAAGAAACAAAAACGTTATCTTACGGTTTTTTTTTTTTTTTTAAACCCAGAAAGACCAGCGACAACCGATGCGGATCGGGCAGCTCGGTTTCCGCGGGCTCCGCCTGGGCCTAGCGGCGGCTCCGACTCCCCGCGCTGCACAAAGCGCGGGCAGAGGTTTCTCACCCAGCCTGGGCATTGTGAGGCTATATGTTAATTAAATATTAACAAAGGGAGGGAGGAGAGAACAATGGGGCAATTTTCAGATCTAGCTGGAAAATGTATGATTTCCTCAGAAATACACACGTATGTATTTTTGCAGGGAAGCAGCCGAGGAGTACGTTGTGTTGTAATCTGGGTAAACGAAACCCGCAAAAACAGTGCAGGGTTCTGGGGGGCTGGGGGAGGATCCGATCGGCGCTGCCAGCGTGGAGAACTAGCGGAACCTTCTCCACAAATGGAGACCGTTCCTAATGGCGCTCCCTAGCCCCAGACCCGCATTTAATGTGTCTAATGATTTCTATAAGAATATGAATTTAGCTTTTCAAAATCTCAGCCATATGAAAAACAGACCCAGCGCCCCCGCACACATCCCAGGCACACACACACACACACACACACACACACCCAGGGCAGCTCAGAAGAAACCTCTGTGAGAAGGTCCTTTCTATTTGGGTTTCCGAAGCTCCAGGGCCGGGTAGTCGCCTGCCCTCCTCTAGCTGTCTGCAGGAAGGGTCCAGAGCTTCACGCGGCGGGCTCGGGCAGATAAAAAAGGGCAAAGGAAAAAGGGCACTTCTCTTTTCCATCACTTCCCTCCCAACAGGGAGCACCCTGTGCACCCCGTCCCCTCCTCAGCCCAGGGCTAAAAGACCTGGACGAAAAGCACAGAGCGCTTTCCCCCTTTTTCCCTCTGACTATAACTTGGTATAACTGGATTGTAGCAAGAGTCTGGGTTTGGGGGTGGGGTGAGGGGTGTGGGTCCCGGGTATGGTCTGAGTTGGAAGGAGGTGGAGAAGGAATTGAGAGTTCTTGTTTCCAGTCACTTCCCTCCCACCCCCCCACCCCGCCTCCATTCCCAGCAAATAAACCCCAAACCATCGGGGGAGGGCTGGGGAGGTGGGAACGCAGTAAGGCCGCAATCTGCAAGAGAGAGGAAGGTCCTTTTTTTCTGTTGTTCTAAGTAAGTCTGTTTTTACCCCCTTGCAAATCCTACTCCCTCGCCTCACTGCTGCCTGGGCCAGAGTCAGCCGCAGACAATGTCGCTGTATGTGCGGTGTGTGTGTCTTTGTGTGTGTTGGGGGGGGGGGTGTCTCCTCCCTTTAAGTTTCCAGCTGGGCCATGGGAACGTTTCCGCGCCATCACCGCTCCAGCAGCTAGGCCGGCCTCCCCGCCGTGGGCAGGGGGTGCCGGGTCCCTGCCGTACTTACCTGAAGAAGGCCTGTCCGAGTAGCGCGTGCAGTAGACCCAGGCTGGCCAGAGCATGGGCTGCGTGCCCAGGTTGGCACTGGCCTGCGAGCTGTCCGAGTCCGAGCTCACCGACAGATCGCCGCCACCCAAGCCGCGGGGCTTAAGCGCTCCGTCAAGGGGGCCTCCGGGGTCGCCGCTTTTCTTGGCCCCGCCGTGCAGCGAGAGCGCCTTGGATCCGCCTTCGCCGTCGCCGGGAGAGTCGCCTCCGCCGCCGGGCAGTGGTCCGCCCGCCCCGGGGGCAGAGGGTGGATTGTGCCGGGGTTCCCGGCCTCCAGACAGCAGGAGCTGCTCGGCGCCGCCGGCGACACCACCTCCCTCGGCGCCGCCCGCGCTGCCGCCTCCTCCTCCTTCTTCTCCGCCTCCTCGGCCTCCACCGCCGCCTGCACAGCACGTTCCGGCGTCCTTCCTCCGGCCGAACTCCGGCCGCAAGATGTTGTCGATGAAGAAGTTGGTGATGCGGTGGGGGTGCTGGTGGTTGCCCGGCGCCTGCAGGACCACGGGCAAGATCAGAGCCCGCCGGCGGCCTGTGTCCGAGTCGCTAGGGCTGCTGCTGCCCCCGCCGCCACTGCCAGAACTGCCACTCGTGCTGCATTCCGGCTGCCGCTGCCCCTCCACCGCCGCCGCAGCTTCGCTGGGGTTTGGGTCATTCTCCTCCATGCTGTTCACAACAAATCCCAAATTGTTCCTGTTGGGCCCCCCCGCCCCAAAATCAGCCCTTAGCCCCCCCGCGGCACCCTCGGAGTCCCCCACGGTCTGCCTGCTCTCGCGCCCCGTGGACTCCGCCGAGGCTGGGCGAAGCCACCGCGGCCAGGGCTGTTGTTTCCAAAGTGGCCGGCGCGGCTGGGAGTGGAGCCACGTTCGAATCCAAGAGTTGGGTTGGATAAATAGCCAATACTCGACCAGCGCGCCAAGAAGCCGAGGCTTTAGAGTCTGGTCCTTCTGCTTCTTCTTAGCGCCCCGGAAGCTCGACAGTAACAACAGTAGCCGCGGGACAGGCGGCGCCGGCTGTGCTAGCCCTCGCGCCCGGTCCGCTCGGGCTCGGCTCTCCGCTCTGCCTGGCGCCGCCTCCCGCTCCAGCGCTGCCGCCCAGGGTTCGGCTTGTGAACATCCAGGCGGCTCGGTCTCCGCCGCCGCGCT
>NW_004443956.1:19070521-19111081 GCF_000243295.1 Trichechus manatus latirostris | reverse complement strand
CGGAGCCCCGGGGTCCCGGGAGCATGGGTGAGGAGCAGGAGGGCGGGCGCAGGCTGGCTACCGCCCTTGGCCCCGCCGGTCCGCGCCCGCCGCTGCCTCGCTGCGCACGCGGACTGGGGAATTTGGAGGCCACTTAGCGGAGCCTGAAACACTTTCACTCTGGATTTTGTTCTTATTTTTAATAGAGCCCCCTCGAGTGACGTCGCGGGCTGGTCTCCTGGACACGTGCCTCGGGCCAATGGCCACGGCGCGGCGCGCCCACGTGACCCGCCAGCGGCCGTTCCGTGACAGGAGCCTGCCCGCGCCCCTCCCCCCGCGTCCCCGCCCCTTCTCCCCTTAAAGCGGCCGCTTCCTCCCAGCTCCCTGGTGCAGGGCAAAGAGGTTCGCTGGCGGTGCGAGTCCAGGAACTCGGCGAGACTCCGGACCGCGTCCTCTCCTCTCGCTTTCGCTCTCCCTTGCCGGTTCCTGGGTTTGAGAAACCACTACCACAGCCCTGCCAAGTCACTCTGCTGTGTATATATGTCCACGCTCTATAAGATTGCTATTTTTAACATTTCCATATTGTTTACCGTGGGGGGAAATCCCACAATTCCTTGCACTAAATGCATAAATAATATTAAATGAGCCGCCGACATACAAAGGGACTTTTACAGTCTGCCTTACTTGCTGTTGGACAGGGCAATTGTCACTTACATTTGACTTTAGTAACCCGGGCAGCTTCCTCTCTTAAACGCAGAGCTGGCGAGCAGGATACTCCTCCTGTAGACCCTTATTGTAAGTGTGTGTGTGTGTGTGTGTGTGTGTGTCTGTGTGTACGCAGACAGGCGCGTGCATATGGTAGAATTCCATTCAGGCATCCCGATCTTCATGAAACATGTATACAGAGCTGGAAGAGCGCAGGAATATGGTTTAGGGCTCCGTTTGGGGAAAGCAGAGATAAAGGAGCTTAGTGGGCTGTAATTGAATCTTCTGTATGGAGACAAGAAGAGGGCTGACAATTCAGCCAAACGTTCAAAGCAATCCGGGGAGAAAATAAATGCACCCGAGGGCAGTGGCCTCCCCTACAACCATCCGACCCTCCCCTCGACGTCTCTACGCTGATTCAGGGGCTGTCAGGACGTTCATTTCATTTGTCTTGAAATTCTTTAAACTAGTTCCGCAGAAGAGCAGAAGCGGTTTGAAAGGAGAAATCGTGACGTAGAGTGGGGAAACGGATAGCGGGTAACCCCAATTTGCTTCTCCCCTCCTCTCTTTACCCCTTTTTAGACTATCCCGCTGCTGTTAGAATGTCCAGCAAGAACTTCTACTTCTTCTTCTCTCCCCCCTTCTCCCTCACGCTTCCTGTATTTGCTCTCTTCTCTTCACCGCCGGCGGCAGGCACCCCACGAAACAACCGTCCTTACCCCAAGCCCGCCTTTCCATTATTTAAAATGCATTTTCATATAAATTTGTGAACTTTAAGAACCATCCAAAAGGGCAACTCTAAGGGTGAGCTAGTGCTTGCACAATAAAAATACACTCGCCAGGAAGACTGGGTGGGGAGGCGAGAAGAGGTAGAAGAACACCAGGACGCCCCTAAGCACGGCTGGCCTGGAACTTGGCGGGGCCTTGCACTTGGTGGGCCTGGGACGCAGGCGACGTGGCGGCGGGAGTCGGGGAGCGACCGAGGCCCTTCGCAGCCCCAATTGGGGGCCTGGGGCAGACGGCCGGAGCTGCCAGGCCAGAAGGGAATCAGTGGGGTCTGGGCGAGGAGCTCCTCCACCCCCCAGCAAGACCGGCCAGGACACCTCTGAGGCATGTAGGTTACACCCCAGGCAGGCTCAGCTCTACCCTGCTCCCACCGGCTCCTCTCCTCTCTCCTGGGGCTCTGCCCCACCCTTCCCCAGGCTCCAGGGACCTGGGGTGGGACAAGAAGCAACAGTACCAGGGCAGTGCTCCAAGGGAAATTAACAAGTGGAGGAGGGAGAGTAGGAGGGGGTCTGGACAGAGGTACTGGGTGGTCACCCTGAGGCTAACGGTGGCTGGATTGAGGGCAGGCAGGGAAAATGGTAGAGCCAGGCAGGCTGGCGGGAGTGTGGGTAACATTCTGGAGCTTGGGGTAGGAGGAGGCTTGCCAATCCTCTGTGCCTTTCAGGCAGGGTCGGGAAGCCACTTCTTACTTGGGGTGACTCACATTTCTCTTCCTGCCTTCCCTCCGCACCTTCCCCCCACTGGGTTTCTCTCTGGGTCTCAAAAAATAAAACCCCACAGAGTCTGCCTGTCCCTAGGAAAATGAGGCTGTGATGGTTTGTGGGACACTCTGTTGACAGTATGTCTGACTTTTTGGGGAGAAATTCCTGTAGCTCAGGGACCCTTAATCATTACCAGCCAGGAAATGGACAGTTCTAATTACTTAGGTAAAGAACCCTGGTGGAGCAATGGTTAAGCTCTTGTCTGCTAACCCAAAGGTCAGTGGTTGGAACTCCCCCAGCAGCTCTGTAGGAGAAAAGACCTGGAAATCTGCTCCCTAAACATTATAGCCTAGGAAATCCTGTAACACAGTTCTATTCTGTCCTGTAGTGTCACTATGAATCGGAATTGACTGAACAGCACACAATAACAACAATTTCTTAGGCTATCTTAAATGCGAATGGGTGGAGGGAGGGCCAAGGGCTATTTTGCTTCCAGCAAAGCCTTACTGGGTTAATTTCTCCACCCTGAAATCCATTAGTTGGTCTCCCAAGAAGTATTTTCTAATTTTTTGGAAACCTCTGCCTCTGATTACCCTAGCATTAAATTAGCCCAAGGTTCTGGACTTCTGGAGCATTCTTTCCTGCCACCCAGACCCAAATTCATAGCTGCAGCATAAACTCTGAAAGGCAGCTTGTACCTCCCAGGTAAACCTAGCTCTTCATCTCCCTGATCTGCGAGCACACGGGTCCCAAGGCTCAGCTGCCTGCCTGGCTTGAGAAGAAGCCTTGGACTTGGGTTACTGATCTGGAGATGGGAGCGGGGTGCAGCGAGGAGGGGAAAAGGAGAGAAATAATTAGAGGAGGCGATCAGGCCACCCAAAGCGGATCCAAACATGAAAATAATTCCGGAAAAGAGCGCCTCTTTAGAGTGGATGCCATCTAAAAGGGGGAGGCTATGGGGGAAATCTGGGCCAAAGGTTCAGAAAGTTGCTTCGCCCAGGGGTTAGGGGAATCCTAAATCTTACAAACACAGAAATCGCCACAAGCGGTTTCTGGATGCTCCTAGAACGTATGAAAACCCCAGCGAGGGCTTGCGGCTCGGCCTCTCACTCCTCACCCCCAATCTGGGACACCGCCCGGCCGTGCTTCCTGGGACGCAGCGGGAGTTGGCATTTCAAATCTTCTCTCTGGGGTCCAGGGTCGGTGGGGCGCCGAGATGCCAGCCCTCGCGCTCCAGACCGGCGCCGGGCGGCCCTGCGCGGCAGTGAGCCGCGCTGCTGCTCTCCGCCGCCGCCGCCCGCCGAGGCTGTTTTCGGTGCGCGATCAGAGGAAATCATCCTTGGACATGTTTCTCCCTAAATGTAAAGTGAGGCCCTGCTGGGTGAAACCGGCTCCCCTGTACTCTCCCGCAGACCAGGAGCTTGTACCGAACCGCCCGCTTACAGAGCACTATCCTCCGTGTGTCCCGGGTGAGCTGCCGAACTCGGGGCTTGGAGAGTAGAAAGAAGGCGTCCGGACAGGCTGAATTTAATAAAACTAACACTAGTATTACAAATACAACCTCGGCGCGTGCTTTCGGATTGCGCTAGCGCTGCTGGAAACGCCGGGGGCCTGGTTGTGGATACAGCCTTCCATTTTTTCTTAAAACGAGGCGGGAGGGGGCGACTTCCCGGGCCCCTCTGCTGTCCTCCTCGCTTCCCAGGCGCATTTAGGTTGAAGTGGCGACTCTCGGAAATAACGAAAGCACTCCGAGAGGCGCTCGCTCGCAGTGGGCAGCGGTCACTCGGTGGGTAGAGATGCCTAACAATTCTGGGGAGTAGGATCTCGGCCCAAACACAGGCCGCACGCGCCCCGCGCGGTTGTCTGAAGGTCAAGACCCGCACGGCGGGCACTTGGGCGCGAGCCCAGTGGTTGAGGCGCCGGGAGAAAACTGCGTTCTGCTTGGGCTGGAGACCCCCTCTGCGCCGGGCCGCCGCCCCGATCCTGGTCTGCACACAAAGGCCGAAATGACTGGGCGCGGAGGCGGAAGAGGGTTGGGGAGGGCGGGAGCGGGCGAGGGCGGGCAGGCACCGAGGTTAGGTGTCTCTGCTCACCTCCGAGCCGAGGAGAGTTCGGGTTGGGGAGGCTGGTGGCTGGGATCAGGAACCCCGTCGGAATCACCCCACGAATAAAGCGGTTAAAGGCAACAGTGGCGGACCTGGAGGGGCCCTGAGAGGTCCTAAGGATTGGGGCTCACACGTCCGTAAACTTCCAAGGCTTCCAGCTCCCCAGAGGAGCAGCGTCACACCCCGCAGAGCCTGGTCTGTGGGTTAGCGCCCGCGAGAGGCCATCCAGGAAGGGGACGGTCATTGGCATATCCCGTCCTGGCTCTGTTGGAGAGCTGGAGCAGAAGCGGCCTGTGTGCTGCAAAAGCTCCCTGTGTGTTTGGGAGTGCAGTGGGTGAGGCACCCAAGGGGCCGCCCTCCTGTCCGGGCCTCAGTGCCAGCCTGGGGGAGCTGGGGAGGTGACCGTGCGTGGGGAAGTCTCCAGAGCTGGAGAATAAAGATGCAAAAACCGAACCTAACCTTGTTTCTCCTGAAAACAGCCGCGTCTAAGGGATAATCCCAGGAATGGCTGTACCAGAGTCTGTAATCCCCACACCCACAGTAATTCCTCTGCCTTGGCCAGCCCTGGGTTCTCCCTTGGTCTTTCTCTGGGGCCAGATGACTCTAGCTTCTGGTGACCTGACTCTCTTTGAGAATTAGCCTGCACGCTCAGAGTCCTCCTTCTGGTCTCTCTCCCAGTTTCACTGCTGTTCTTAATCCCAGTGGAATTCAGACCCCTCTGGAAGTTGGCCCCACTTTAACTCAAGGCCAACCACTATGTCTTCACCAAATTGACTTACACTCTGGGGTCTGGTTTTAGGGTCTACTAGAGACGCCTGTGTGGGGGTCATGGTTGGGAGTCATCTAGACTGTTTCATTACCTAATGTTTCTGCTGTAATGAAAATGTCCCCTTAGAACTGCAGCAAACCAGTAGAAAGTGACACATGCCAAACACCTAGAGGTAAATAAGTAAAATTAGTTTTGTAAAGGAATTTGCAGAATGTCATCTATAGCTTGAGCTGGCTAAGAACACCATAAGAAAAACCCAAACCAAATCTGTTGCTGTCAAGTGGGTTCCGACTCATAGAGACCCTATAGGACGGAGTAGAACTGCCCCATAGGGTTTCTAAAGGAGTGCCTAGTGGATTGGAACTGTTGATCTTTTGGTTGGCAGCCGAGCTCTTAACCATTGTGCCACCAGGGCTCCAAGAACACCATAACAGGAAGGAAGAACTGAAAAAAAGGACAATGAGCTAAAAAAAAAAAAAAAAAAAAAAAAAGCCGATCACTCCAATCTTGCAATCATTTACAAATGGTGGAAGAAATACTATTACCTACCCGCTGACTTCCTTTTGACCTTTGGAAAGAAAACAAGATCTTCAAAAGGAACTTCTGAAACATCTGCTTCACCTTACAGAAAACTTCTCTTTCTTTTCCTGATGGCCCCAGGTAATTAGAGAGAGGCAAGTTTAGCATAAACTCATACATGCCAACTTTCCAGTATTTTTAGAAATATGATTTGAGTGGCTAGAAGATTTCCAGAATTTTAGGCAACTATATGTTTAACTCAAACCATCTGGATTCAGCCCCACCAAACTATGTAGAGCTAGTCGGGCAAGTAACTCATTAGTCTAGGTTTAATGTAAGGAAGAAAATAGCTAAATGAATACCCCCTAAATATCAACAACTGAGTAATGTTTAATTGGGGGAACCCACATGGAGAGATATATTGGTTTATTTTGGTAGAGATAAATTTTTAAGAACGTTTAAGTTAAAGTCATGGAATTGATTTCCTTCTTTATAAAATACAAATATATCTGTATTTAGTTTTATATAAAAGGGCAAAACTAAATTGTGAATTAAAACATTCCCTATCATTGACTATCAATTACACTGAGTTCAACAAAGCTAGTAATTTCTTTAAAATGAGTATCTTTAATTTATGAATATGCTTATAGGTACAGAGTTTGGGGGGGTATCCATGTACCTAATCAATTCCTTGTTAAGTGTATAAGCACGCCCATGTGAAACACGGTGACTTACAAATGCAAGTGCTCGGTAAGGAGCTTTGTAAGTGCACAGGGTCAGATGACACTATGGTCACATCTTCAGGCAAAGCAGCACACAGGCCCAAACACCTTTCCCTGGGCGGTATCAGTCCACTTTCCCTAGGGGTGGCAAAGTCACTGTCACTTCCTCTCACTGCCCTGACCTCCCTCTTTCCTTTCTCCAGCTAAGGAAAAGTCCAGCAAAGCAATATTTTAAAGTTAAGGTGCATGCAGAACTGTTCTCTTTCTCCTCCCCAAAACTCTTCCCTGGGTCCCAGCCCCTCTGACACATATCCGTTTCTCTTCGGGCAGCCTCTTCGTGTTGCACTTTATTTTATAGAGTTTCAGGATTTTGTGTGTGTCTCAGATCGGTTAATCCCCTAAGACACAACAGCCTCTGTGGGGACGGTAAAGTTCCGCAACTCTACACCACTTGGAGCATTAACACAGGCCTGGAAAGAGAAACGGGATACGCACGAGGATTTCCCACATATGTAGCTAATTCCCTTAAATTCTTCGGGATTTACACCTCCCTATCTACCAGGAGCGAGAAATGCGGACTGTTCTAATTAACTGGCTGCTTTTAGTTCTCAGTTCGCACTGCCAGGACTAACTTTGACGGCGGCGCGACCTCTCGGTTACAGATGTCGCGGGCTGCGCCCGGCCAAGGAGGGCGGGGACTCTGAGTGCGCCGCCAACCCAGGCTTGGAGGTCTGGTATAGAGGGATGGGAGGCGCGCTCCGAGGCAAAAGCGTAAGTTCCCCAAACCAAATAAGACATTTTGGGGGAAACTTAGGTTTTTCTGTCTTATCTGCAGAGACAAGTTCAACTGCTACAAGTTCAGATGGGACACGTCCAAAGCAGCCCAGAAAACCTCAGGCGGGAAAACAGAATGTGAAATCAACTCTCGTTCAGTTTGAAACCGCGCTCCTGGTGCATTCTCTCAGGAAATCGGCGGACAGAATGGACTTCGGATCAAGAAGTAAAATCTCCAAAGAGGTGAGCGTCTGCCAGTGGCCGAGGCTGAGCCAAAATGCAGACTTGTAGCTCTTGCGCCAGGGCGAGAATCTCCTTTCTGCCGTGAACATCTCCTGGAAAACAAAACAGAGAGAGAGGAAAGCGATGATGGCCATCTACACGTTGTGTCACTAACCCGGGCGCGCGGAGAGCTCCCTCCTCGGGAAAGGAGGTGCCTCGCAGTTCCAGGTTCGCAGGGCAGTTGGATTTCGGGGCGCCGCTCCCAAGACGCGGTTGGGTCACCGGGAGGGGGAGGCGCATTCCCGGGCACCCTCCGCGGTCCAGTCTGCTCCGCCCAGCCGGAGCGGGGAGGGGGGCCAGCGCTCTGCGCACTACCCAGGAATGACCCAGAGGTGTATCAGTGCGAGCACCGAGCCTGATGCTGATTTAAAAAACTAAACCCAAGGCTTCACCACTCTGGGAGCTCCAAACCGCGGGGAAGTTTAGGAGGTGGAGGTGGCGGAGCCCCACACTGGATTTTCTCTCCTTGTGTCCGCAGCGCCCGCGGGCCCGGGAGCTGGCCGTATGCACTTGTGGTTGGGTAGGTGGGTAGGGGGGCGGGCGTTTGCTCCCTTGTAAGTAACCGAGTCTTTTCCTCCCGGAATTAGCGGCCTCTCCGCGGACGTGTCTCCTCTACCCGCCTCGAGCTCCACTCCCCACCCTTGTCTCTGCGTCGGGTTGGTTGAGGGAATCCCTCGTTGGAACTTCTAGCCTGAGGCCCCCGGGAGCGCCCCCAGCACGTTTCTCACGAGGACCCAGGAAAGCCGGTGCGGGCCTCCCTCCCCGCCCCGATCTGAGTAAGCCGCGAATGACGTGGCTAACAGCCGCCTCCCCACTCTGGTCTCAGTCGTGTCCACGGCCGCGGCAGTGTTTTTTAGGGGATGCTTCCTGGTGGCTTTCGCTTGTGCCCCGCGATGCCCCCAGCGCGTGGCGAGCAAGGACTCACACCCGGGAGAGGGAGGGAGGAGGCGCTGTCCTTCTGGCGCAGGGCCCTGGCCTAGGGCGGCCGCGGAGAGTCTTCACCCTTGCGTTCTGCGCGGGGAGCTGGCCTCTGGGGGTGCTACCTTGGCCGCGCTGGCCCATCGGGACGCTTGGCTCTACCCGTTGACGTCGAGGGCCTGGGAGCCAGAGTTAGGGATGCTGGGGGCCGACGTGGCTGGCGAACTTTTCCTCAGAGTCGAAAGCTTGCCTCCCCTCTCTTCCATCCCCCAAACGCGGAGAAGTGCGGGGCCTGGGCGCCGGGCGGGAAGCCGAGCCCGGTGCCAGGCCCTCGCGGCCCTGGCGCGTCCAGGACAGCCCCGGGCGCGGATTTGTGAATGAACCGCTGAGCTCTTTGCCAGCTCACAGATCAGAGGGCTGCGATCGCTTCCCCGACGTGGTCCAATGAGTCACTGCAATATCTGCTTCGTGACAAAGCAGGGGGCAAGGCCAGGACTTGCCAGTTCCGAGCTGCAAGGGGGCAGGATTGGGGGAGGGTAGAGAAAAAGCAGGGACATCAAAGCCAGGTTGTCCCGACTTTGTGAAATGGGTAGGCTCTCCCGGGGGGTTCAGATTTTTAAATAGCACACTCCCACCCCTCGCCCCCACCGTCCCCAAAGCATTCCTAACAGAAACGGCGGTGACTCTGAGTTTCCGTCCGCTTCTGAACCTACCCTCGCTCGTCCTTCGCGTTCCCCGGGGACACTGGGGGCGATCACAGTCCGAGACCTAATCCTGTCACTTCCTGGCGCGGGTCCCCGCGGCCTTCCGGGTCAGAATGGACTTGCTGCACTAAGTAGTAGTGTTTTTCAACCACTTTCCCGCCCCCCACCCCCGCCAGCTCCTGCCTTTTCAAATTAGTCTTTCACTGCCTGCTTAACGTTCCCGGTGTTGCGGGGGTGGGTTGGGGGTGTGGGGGCGAGGAGCATACACCCACGGTGTACTCGTCAGGGGAAGCACGGGTCCTCCACTGAGAGCTTCCTCTTGGGAAAGAAACCCACGCGCCAATATCGCACATTGCGGGGATGCGCCCTCCAAACTTGGCTCTCCCCATTCTCTCCTAGCTAAATTTTGATTGCATTCCAGAAACGCACACTTTAAAGACATTTCTCCTTATTTAATCATTGCCTCCTATGCATACCCCCGCCCCCACATTTTTAATTTGTGCGCTGTTTTCTGGAGGACCGTGGAGAAGTGGGCGGAGGAGGTTGGAGTACTGTGGGGGTAGGGAAGTTGCTCAAAGAAAAGGAGAGAGGGGTCAGAGGTTAGGAAGGATTACGGCTCAGTGACCCTTCTCATCTTCAGCAGTTCAACGAAGGAATCACTGAAGCAGCGGGGCTTGCATCTTTAAAAATCACCGCATTTTTTGGGAGGGCGTGGTTCCAATGAAGACACAGGGGAAGTCTATAGGAGCCAACTCCCCTAAAGGTGAAAGGAAGGGTAGAAATTATACAGGATGGATATTAAGGGGGGAAAAGGACCTAGAAGAGAAGCCGGAAACCTTTCATCTCTGAAGTTTCTGCCTTCTACAGTGACAACTGCGCCCACCAAGTGCACAGGACAGGAGGTTGAGTTCTCTCTCTTGCACCTCAATTAGAGCAAACTCAGCGGCCAGCCTGCCCAGGAGGAAACAGCCAGCCACGGATTTTTCCAAGTACGCTCTTTAAGGGGCACTTAGGGCTGCCAGTTGAAGCCCCAGCTGCCTCCCTCCCACCTTGCTCAGGGAAGAAGGCTCTGAAGCCTCCTCTGCTGTGGTTTCTGAGAATACATTCCCTCAGGGAGGCCGGCCTGCTTCCACCCGCTTCTCCAATCACAAGAGGAGCTCCAGTGTTTGGGGACTTCCAGAAGCTATGGCAGACAAGAGTAAGAAGAAAACATAAGAATTGGATGTTTCCTTCTCCACTTAAGCCTCCTCCCAACATCACCACCACCTCCTCCACTGTGACACCTCCTACCAGCCTGGGTAAGGGGAACTGCCTGAAGGGGTTGGACCTTATTTCCCATGCTGTGCTGAGGACTATCAAAATTTACCTCGAACACTGACATCTCCTGTTAATGTAAGACTCATGGATCTAACTGCCTCTGGACTCCTCCACTTGGAAGTCTAATAGGCATCTCAAATTTATCACGACCAATTCGGAATGTCTGAGTCCTCCCTCAGCTTTTTCCACTCTTCCATTTGCTCTAGCCAAACACCCTTCCCTCACATGCCACACTCAGCCCATCAGCAAGGGCTGTGACTCTTCCTTCATGTAAGAGACTTCATAGTTTAAGCTCAGGACTCACTGCTATTCAGTATCAGCCCTGCTTCACCCTAAACCACCAGCACAGTAACCTGCTCCTTCATCTGTGCTTCCAAAGCTCCTTGTACAGTCCCTGTCCTCAGGGGGCTTCCAGCCAAGTGGGAGGGAGATTCATAAAACAAGACTTGCATTTCTGTATAGTAAGTGCCATAACAGTGCTATATACCCAGTAGAGCTGTGTCTCAAATGTGGAGTGCCCAGACTGGTTGTTGGAAATGGGATGGTGGAAAGGAAGGGGGTGGGCACAGGAGTTAAGGAAGGTGATACTTGATATGGGCTAGAACTGTTCACTAGCCATATGTGCCTATTAAGCACTTGAATTTGGCTAGTGTGACTGAAGAATTTAATTTTAAATTTTATTTAATTTTAATGTAAATTTAAGAACTGATACTCAATTCAATTATTGGAAAACTTTCAGGTATGTTTGGAACAACTTTAGTATGTGAATCTACTTTTTAATTGTAAATTATATAAACTCTAAACACAGACCAAGTATTTCCAATGAAAATTTCGTACCCAAATTGAGACACGCTAAAAGTGTAAAATACACAAGGGATTTCAAAGACTTAGTACAAATTAGGTAATGTTAAATATCTCATTAATAATTTTTATATTAATTACATATTGAAATAATATTTTGGATGTATCAGGCTAACTAAATATATTATTAAAATTAATTTTACTGTTTCTTTTTAGTTTTCTTAATGTGGCTACCATAAATTTGAAATTACATGTGTGGCTCACATTTTATGTCTTTTGGACAGTGCTAGTTTAGAAGTATGAGTCTGAGTTCATTAGGGGAAGGGAAAGAGAGGGAGGAAAAATATTAAAAGTACAGGGAACAGCAGATGTGAGGGAAGAGAGGCCTCAAGCAGGGAGCAGTGTATTCAGGTAGACTATAAGCAGTTAATCAGCTTAGGGTTTTTTGCTTTTTGTTTTGACATCAGGTGTAGGGGAAGTAGCATCAAAGAGGTAGGCAGTGTCTCAGTTCCAATGGTCTTGTAAACTACGCTAAGGAACTTTATGGCAATTTCCTCAAACCTCTTGTCTTAGTCATCTAGTGCTGCTATAACAGAAATACCATAAGTGGGTGGCTTTTAACAAAGAGAAGTTTATTTTCTCACAGTATAGTAGGCTAGAAGTTCAAATTCAGGGTGTCAGCTCCAGGGGAAGGCTTTCTCTCTCTGTTGGCTCTGGAGGAAGATCCTCGTTGTCAATCAGTCTTCCCCCGGGACTAGGAGCATCTCTGTGCAGGAACCTTGGGTCCAAAGGAGGCACTCTGCTCCTGGTGCTTCTTTCTTGGTGGTATGAGGTCCCCAACTCTCTGCTTGCTTCCCTTTCCTTTTATCTCTTGAGAGATAAAAGGTGGTGCAGGCCACGCCCCAGGGAAACTCCCTTTACTTTGGATCAGGGATGTGACCTGGGTAAAGGTGGTGTTACAATCCCACCCTAATCCTCTTTAACATAAAATTACAATCACAAAATGGAGGCCAACCTCACAATTCTGGGAATCATAGCCCAGCCAAATTGATACAAACATTTTTTGGGGGATGTAATTCGAACCATGATACCTCTCTATCCCTCAGTCATTATCTGCAAACTGAAGGTAATAATAGTATGTATATCGTAAGGTGGTTGGGGGAATTAAAAATGAGTTTTCAATGCCTGGCACAGTGAGTACTATATAAAGATTACTTATTCTTATTAAGATTTACCCTGAAGGCAGGAGAAAGTCACTGGATGTTTTCCAGTAGCAGAGCAGCAAATAGTAGAGAGGCAAGATCAGTTTTAGAACTTGCTGTTCAATACAATAGCTGCATGTTACTATATTTTGATTAATTAAACTTAATACAATTAAAAATTCAGTTCCTGATGACTTTTGGTTTCTAGCCCAGCATGTAAAGAACTTGGAAGTTATCACTCCTGTCCAAACTGAAAAACAGAATATCAACAACTCTTTTTAGATCCAGCAGAGAACTGAGGTCAGGGGGCACACTGCTGCCCTGAAAACTGGAGAGACAGGATGATACAGAGAATCACTGCTTACCGGGAGAAGAAACCATCACTGGGCATACCCAGCATCAATTACTTAAAGGGTAATTGACTAATTTCCTAGAGACCCAGCCTAAGGCTCCCCTTCCGCCAGTTCTACCAGGTTCTTACTGTGAAATGCAAAGGAAAAATCCCCTCATGTTTCCTGCTTCCCACAGGGGTAGGGGGAAAGAAACCATTTTGAAATAGTATTCTGTTCTCCTTAATAACAGACTGCCCTTAAGGGAAACCACTTTACCGGAGTCTAAGCAAGGTGGAGGAGGGGAAATACCCAGCTACAACCCACTTTATCCTTCCTGTTTCACTGAAGCAGTGGGGGAAAAAAAAAGAGCTGAGAAGCACTTGTGAAGGTCACAATCAAGGGACACATGCTCACTAAAAGACTGGAATCTAATCATAAATTTTCATAATGCTTTCCCTACTCTTACACCTTGCCACCACATCAACATCAACAGGACTTTACAATGGAAAGAACCTCAGTTCCTTTTACCTGATACATCATATCTGGATTTCAACAAAAAACTACAAGGTATGCTAAAAGGAAAAAAAAAGCAAAAAACAGTTTGAAGAGACAGGACAAGCATCAGAACCAGACTCAAGTTATGGCAGAGATTTTGGGCTTATACATTAGAGAATTTACAATAACTATGATTAATATGCTAAGGAATGTAATGGAAAATGTGGACAGTAGGAAGAGCAAATGGGTAATGTAAGAAGAGAGATGGAAATGCTAAGAAAGAGACAAAAGAAAATGCTTGAAATTAAAAAACACTGGAGCAGAAATGAAGACTGCCTTTGATCAATAGACTGGCACAGGTGAGGAAGGAATCAGTGAGGTTGAAGATACGTCAATAGAAACTACCAAAACTGAAAAGCAAAGAGAAAAAAATACTGAAAAAAAAAAGAGGCAGAATATCCAAGAACTGCGGGATAATTACAAAAGATGTAACATATGCATAATGGGGATTCCAGAAGGAGAAGAAAGAGAAAAAAATAGAAGAAATATTTGAAGTAATAATGGCTGAGAATTTTCCAAAATTGTTGACAGACACCAAACCACAGATTCAAGTTGTTCAGAGAAAACTGAGTAGGATAAATATAAAAAAACCTACACCTAGGCATAGCATATTCAAACTGCAGAAAACCAAATACAAAGAGAAAGTCTTGAAAGAATATAGATTAAAAAACCTTACTTATAAAGGAACAAGGATAGAACTACATCAGACTTCTCTTCAGAAACCATGCAAGCAAAAAGAGTGGGGTGAAATATTTAAAGTGTTGAAAGAAAAAACTCACCAACCTAGAATTCTGTACTCAGCAAAATTATCCTTCAAAAGTGAAACAGAAATAAAGACCCTCTCAGACAAACAAAAATTGAAGGTATTTGTTGACACGGGACTTACCTTACAAGAAATATTAAAGTTCTTCAGAGAAAAGGAAAATGATAAAGGTCAGAAACTGAGATCTACATAAAGAAAGGAAGAGTGCTCAAGAAGAAATAAATAAAGGCAAATAAAGTCATTTATTTCTTACTCTTAACTGACCTAACAGATAAGTTTGCTTAAAATAATAATAACACTAAATTGGATGATTATAATTTATGGTTAAGTGAAATATATGACAGCAATGTTATAAGGGATGGGAAGAAGGAATTGAGAGTGCTCTGTTACAAGACACCTGTACCGCTCATGAAGCAGTATAGTGTTATTTCAAAGTGGACTTAGATTAGTTGTAAATGTATATTGCAATCTCTAGAGGAGCCACTAAAAAATATTTTTAAAGAAGTATAATTGATATGCTAAGAGAAGAAGAGAAAATTGAATTATAAAAAATGCCCCATTAAAACCAGAGAAGGCCAAAAAAAAAAAAAAAAAAAACCCGAAAAACAAAAAACGAGTGGAAGACAAAAGAAGAAACAAATAACAGGGTAACAAATTGAAAACAGCTACAAATATGATAGATATTAATTCAACAATTTCAGTAATGCCTTTAAAAAGGTAGTCTAAATATGCCAATTAAAAGGCAGAGACTAGTGGATTAAAAACAAAACAAAACAAGACAACTATATGTTGTCTAAAATAAACATATTTTAAATATAAAGACATAGATTAAAAGTGAGGAATGGAGAAAGATATGCCATGCTATGCTAATTAAATTAAAGCTGAAGTAGCAGTATTAATTTCAGACAAAGCAGACTTGAGAGCAAGAAAAATTATCAGGGATAAAAAGGGGCATTACATAATGATGAAGGAGTCAGTTCTCCAAGATGACATAACAGTCCTTAATGTGTATGTGCCTAACAACAGAATGTCATATATATGAGGAAAAACTAATATAACTGCAAGGAGAAATAGAAAAATTCACCATTATGGCTGGAGACTTTGATACCCCTCTGTTGGTAATTGACAGACACAGCAGGCAAAAAACCAGTATGGATATCACTGAACTGAACATCACCATCAATCAACTGTATCTAATTGACATTTATAGAATGATAGCAAAATACACTTTTTCAAGTTCACATAGAACATTCACCAAGATAAACCACATCCTGGGCAATAATAAACACCTTAACAAATTTGAAAGAGTAGATGTCATACAAAGTATGTGCTTAGACAATAATGAAATTAAATTAGAAAAAATAACAGAAAGAGAGCTAGAAAATCTTAAATTATTTGAAGATTAAACAACACAGTTCTAAATAACAGATGGGTCAAAATGATCTCAAGGTGAAATTTAAAAAATGTTTTGAACTAAATGAAAACACAACTTATCAAAATTTGTGGGATTCTGTGAAAGCAATGCTTAGAGAGAAATTCATAGCACTGAGTGGATATATCAGAAAAGAAGGAAGATCTAAAATCCATAAACTAAGCTTGCACCTTAGGAAACTCAAAAAAGAAGAACAAATTAAATCTAAAGGAAGCAAAAGAAATAATAAACTTAGAGCAGAAATACATGAAATTGAAAACAGGAAATTAGTAGAGAAAATCAGTGAAAACAACAAAAACTGGTTCTTTGTAACCAACAATAAAGTTGATAAACTTCTAGCCAGGCTAACCAAAAAAAAAATAAATAAATAAAAAAATAAAAAAAGAGAGAGAGAGAGAAGAGAAGACACAAATTATTAACAATTAGAAATGAAAAAGGGACCACCACAACTGATGCCATGGACTTTGAAAAGATAATAAAGGAAGATTATGAACAACTCTACATCTACACTCACAAATTTGATAACTTAGATGAAATGGACCAATTGCTTCAAAGACATAATCTACCAAAACTCACACAAGGAGAAATATATAACTGGAATAGGCCTATATGTGTTAAATAAATTGACAATTACTAACCTTCCAAAACAGCACTAGGCCCAGATGGTTTCATAGGTGGATTCTACCAAACATTTAAAGAAGAATTAACACAAATTATTCTCAAAATATTCCAAAAAACAGAAGGGAAGGGAATACTTCCCAACTCATTCTATGAGACCAGTATTACTTTAATACTGAAACTACACAAAGACATTATCAGGAAGAAAAATAACAAAACAGTATGTCTCATGAACATAGACGCAAAAATCCTCAACAAAATACTAGTACTAGTAAATTGGATCTAACAATGTATATAAAAAATTATACATCATGGCCAAGTGGGATTTATCCCAGGTCTGTAAGCCTGGTTCAACATTCGTAAATCAATTAGTATAATTCATCATATGAACAGGCTAAAGAAGAAAAATCATATGATCATATCAATAGATATAGAGAAAGCATTTGACAAAATTCAACACCCATTTATGATAAAAACTTCCAGCAAACCAGGAACAAGTTCTTAACTTGGTAAAGAGCATCTACAAAAAAACCCATACTTGATGGTAAGATACTAGATACTTTTCCTTTAAAGTTGGGAACAAGATAAAGATGTCCCCTCTCACCATTCCTATTCAACATTGTATTGGAAGTCCTAGCTAATAAATCAGACAAGAAAAGGAAATAAAAGGTATACAGATTGGGAAGGAATAAATAAAACTGTCTTTGTTCACAAATGATATGACTGTCTATGTATAAAGTCCCAAAGAATCAACCAAAAACAAATAAAACAAACCCTAAAAAAAACCTCCTGGAACTAATAAATGACTGTAGTAAGGCTGCAGGATACAAGGTTAAGATACAAAAGTTAATTGATTTCCTATATACTAACAAAGAACAATTCAGATTTTGTCTTAGGCTGAGTTCTCTAGAGAAGCAAAATCAGTAAAGTGTATAAATATATATATATATATATAAAGAAATTTATATCAAGGAAACGGCTCATGTGATTGTAGAGGCAGGAACGTCTCAAGTTTGTGGATCAGGATAGAAGCTTCTCCTGATTCATGTAGCTGCAGGGGCTGGCAAACCCAAGATCAGCAGGTTGGAGAGCAGGGCTCCCGCTCACAGGCTGTGAAGGTCAATGAATCCCAAGATCAGCAGATAAGCTGATAGCTCAATTCCCAAGAACCAGAGGTTGGATGAACAGAAGGCAGCCGTAGGATCCAGAGAGCACAAAAAGCCAGAATGTCTGCTTATATTCAGATGCAGGCCACATCCTTAAGGAAACTCCCTTTCAACTGATTGGCTACTCACAGCAGATTCCATCATGGGAGTGATCACATATAAACACTGAGAATCATGGCCCAGCCAAGTGGACACACAATCTTAACCATCATAGATTTGAAATTAAAAACACCATTTATATTAGTACCAAAAAGGGACATACTTAAGTATAAAACTAACAGAGTGTGTACAAGACCTGTATGATAAAATAAATCAAAGAAGATCAAAATAAATGGAGATATATTTCATGTTCATGGGTAGGAAGTCTTAATATTATTAAGACTGACATCTTCCCAACTTATTCTAGAGATTCAATGCAATCCCAGTAAGAATCTCAGAAAGTTATTTTGTGGATATGGACAAAATGATTCTAAAGTTCATATGTGTCTTAGTTATCTAGTACTGCTATAACAGAAATACCACAAGTGGATGGCTTTAACAAAGTGAAGTTTATTCTCTCACAGTCCAGTAGGTTACAAGTCCATATTCAGGGTGTCAGCTAGAGGAGAAGGCTCTCTCGCTCTGTCTGCTCTGGAGGAAGGTCCGGGTGATGCATCAGTCTTCCCCTGGTCTGGGAGCATCTCAGTGCAGGAACCTCAGGTCCAAAGGACGCACTCTACTCCCGGCACTGCTTCTTGGTGGTGTGAGGTTCCCAATTCTCTGCTTGCTTCCCTTTCCTTTTATCTCTTGTAAGGTAAAAGGTGGTGCAGGCCACACCCTAGGGAAACTCCCTTTACATTGGATTAGGGATGTGACCTGGGTAGGGGTGGTGTTACAATCCCACCCTAATCTTCTTTAACATAAAATTACCATCACAAAATGGAGGCCAACCACACTACTGGGAATCATGGTCTAGCCGAATTGATAACACAAATTTTTTGGGGGACACAATTCAATCCATGACAATATGGAATAGCCAACACAATACTGAAGAAGAACAGAGTTGGAGGACTGACACTACCTGACTTCCAGACTTACAATAAAGCTACAGTGATCAAGACAGTGTGGCATTGGTGAAGGGATAGACGAATAGATCAGTGGAACAGAATAGAGTCCAGAAATAGACTCACACAAGTATAGTCAACTCATTTTTGACAAAGGAGCAAAGACAATTCAATGGAGAAAGGATAGTCATTTCAACAAACGGTTCTGGAACAACTGAGCATCCACTTGCAAAAAACAAAAACCAAAAAACTGATCTAGGCTCAGAGCTTACATAGTTCACAAAAATTAACTCAAAGTAGATAAAAGACATAAACGTAAGATGCAAAACTATACAATTTCTAGAAGATAGTCTAGGAGAAAATCTAGATGACCTTTGGTTTGGTGATACCTTTTTGGATACAATATCAAAGCATGATTTATAAAAGAAAAAATGGATAAGTTGGATTTTGTTAAAATTAAAAACTTCTGCTCTGCAAAAGACACTGTTAGAATGAAAAGACAAGCCCCAGACTGGGAGAAAATATTTGCAAAAACACATCTCTGATAAAGGACCTGTGCCCAAAATGTACAAAGAACTCTTAACTCAGTAATAAAACAAACAACCCAATTACGAAGTGAGCAGATCTGACACCTCACCAAATAGTATATACAGATGGCAAATAAGCATATGAAAAGATGCTCTACATCATATATCATTAAGGAATTGCAAATTAAAACTACAATGAGGTATCACTGCATACATATTAGAATGGCTAAAATCCAAAACATTGAGAACACCAAATGCTGTGGACATGGAGCAACAGAACTTTCATTAGTTGCTGGTGGGAATGAAAAATAGCACAGCCATTTTTGAAGACAATTTATTCATATTTTACAAAGCTAAAGACAGGCTTACTGTACAATCCAGCAATCAGGCTTAGAGATATTTTTCCAAATGAGCTGAAAACTTTATGTCCACAAAGAAACCTGCCACGGATGTTTATAGCAGCTTTATTCATAATTGCCAAAAATTGGAAGCAATCAAGATGTCCTTCAATAGGTGAATAGATAAAGTGTGGTACAACCATACAGTGGAGTATTACTCAGCAATAAAAAGAAATGAGCTGTCAGTGTATGAAAATACATGGAGGAAACTTCAGGGTATGTTGCTAAGTGAAAGAGGTCAGTCTGAAAAGGCTACACACTGTGTGATTCCAACTATGACATTCTGGAAAAGACGAAACTATAGAGCGTGTGCCAGGTATTCGGGGAAGCGGAGGAGACGAATAAGTGGAGCTCAGGGAAATTTTTAGGGCAGTGAAAGTGTATAGTACTGTAATGGTGGACACGACATTATGCATTTGTCAACACCACCATGGGACTGTACCACACAAAAAGTGAACCCTAATGTAAACTATATACTGTAGTTAATGTGTCAATATTGGTTCATCAGCTGTAACAAATATGACAATTTACAGGAATGCAAGATGTTAATAATAGGAGGAACAACGTGCACCCGGAGAGGAGGTAGATGGTAACTCTACTTTCTGCATGTTTTTTCTGTAAATATAAAGCTGCTCTGAAAAATCATGTATTAAAAAATTCAGTTTCTCAGTCTCACTAGCCACATATCAAGTGCTCAGTAGCCATATGTGGCTGGCGACCTCTGTATTGGACAGTGCAGATATAGAATATTTCCAACATCACAGAAAGTTCTATCGGACAGTCCTCTTTTAGGAAGACCCCTGTGTGGCCTAAAGGACTGGGCTGGAAGGAAAGACACTATAGAGAAGATAACTTCTTGAACAATGGCACTAATAGTGGGGAGGGCTCGGAGGGGACATATGGCAGAGTTATATAGGACTGAGGGAGGGGGGAGTCTAGGCTGATGGGGTAGATGGAACACAAGGAGCACAAGCTGGGGAAGGGAGGGCAAAATGGTGAGCTTTGGGCATGCTGAATTGAGAAACATGTGGGACAGACATCCCCAGGTAGAGGCAGCATGCGTAGCTGGACAACTCACCTGGAGCTCACAAGAGAGGTCTGAGTATGTAGCTACAGGCGCCATCACTGTGCAGATGGTGGTGGGAGCTGGGATCATGGATGAGAATAATGATAATAGATGTAGTAGTAATATTAATAATAATTCCTAACATTTATTAAACTCTTTCATACGTTAGCTATGGTTCTCAACCCTTTACGAATATTATCAATAACTCATTTATTTCTTGCCACAACCATATGAGATGTGTTGTGAGATGTGTATTATTATTATTTTTTTATATTTTTATGCTCATCTTTCAGCAAAAGAATCTGAGAAACAGTAAGTTAAGTAGCTAGTCAAAGTCACACAGATAGTAAGTGGTAGAGCACATATTTGAACCCAAATTATGGAGCCCTGGTGGTGCAGTGGTTAAGAGCTCGGCTGCTAACCAAAAGGTCGGCAGTTTGACCCCCCCAGCCGCTCCTTGGAAACCCGATGGGGCCGTTCTACTCTGTCCTGTAGGGTTGCTATGAGTCGGAACCGTCTCCACGGGTTTATTTATTTTTTTGGTATTGGGTTGAACCTAAGTTGAAGATGTGGCGCTGCCCTCTAGGGCGACATTTTCAAATGCTGTGGGGGATTTTTTTATTGTCACAATTATGGGGGTATGCTGCTGGCATTAGTGGATGGGAGCCAAGGAGGTCAGGTTCCAGCAATGCCTGGGACAGCCCAGCACCATGAAGAATTGCCCAGTACCCAGAACAGATTGTGCGTGTCCCTTCGAGTTCCTGTAGGCAACACATACAAGCAAGGAACCTAACTCTGTGTGTCAAACAATCACAAAATAGTTCTTGCATGGGTCCAGTATCTCCTGTGTTTTCCAGTGTAAATGAAGGGACGATTGTGTTGTGTTCACAACTTTACTAAGGGCTATTCATCATTTCAGGAAATCCCATCCCTACCAACAGCATCACTCTTGGGCATGAGTAACTCACCATGCCAGTCTGCAGCTGTGCTGTTCCTTCTCTGGTGGAAGGCACCTGACCCCTCACCATGTCATGTCCTGTAGACACACCTGAGCATTTACATTGACATATGTGTTATTTTATTGCAAACTGTTTTTGTTTTACTTATCCTTTATATTACAGTTAATGTAGTGCGTTGATTTAAAAAAATAAATCATGTATATAGCTGGTCATGTTATTTACCAATTCCATTTTACGACAGTAAAGGGTGTCTTACACAATGTTGTGTACTTGAAGGGGGCACTGGGTCCAAGAAGGTTGAGTCCTGTGCTCTGGTGCCTGTGAGTGTGGAGGGAGGAGATGGGAGGAGGGGCTAGATGGAGGGAGAGGAGGCTGTGAAGGAGACTGGAAAGAAATGACCAAAAAGGAATAAAAGGGGGAGTGGCGGGGGGGAGGGTATGGTCCAGCGCATAATAATAACAATGTTGTTGTCATTAGTTGCCATCCAGTTGGCCCCGACTCATGGTGACACCATGCACAATGGAACAGAACATTGTCCGGTCCTATACCATCCCCATGATTGGTTGTGGATTGGACCGTTGTGATCTACAGGATTTTCACTGGCTGATTTTCAGAAATAGATCACCAGGCCTTTCTTCCTAGTCCATCTTAGTCTGGAAACTCTGCTGAAACCTGTTCAGCATCATAGCAACACACAAGCCTCCACTGACAGATGACTATGCATGACATGTATTGGTAGGCAATCAAACTTGGGTCTCCGGCATGTTTTTGTCTCTGGAGAAAACCCAAGGCTCTTACCATATTTACAAAAGGAATTGTGACCCCCACATGGTTAAGATCCCTGGGGCAGAGGAAGGAGCCTGGTCTGGAGGGGGGTTCTGGGCTTTCGTCTCCTCTGATACTCTCTGGGGTGCATCTGTTAGATGGGGGTGAGGCAGCATGAGGCATCTGCCTTAGCTACCTCACAGGGCTGTTGTTAGGCTCAAATGAGGTGTAATAGTTACCAACTCTAAAGTAAAATTCAGGTGCCCTGCCCCACCTCAGACCTACTGAACTCAACTCTCTGGAATGGGACCTGGAAATCTTCATTTTAACTAATGTTCCTAATGACGGAGCCCACTACAGTCTGGAAACGTCCGTTTGAGGCTTCCTATGGGTGGTGGCGCCCCTCTGTAGACCAGGACATTTCTTTCAAACCCCTCCCCACCCCCGCACTGTCAGTGAGCCAGGGCAGCCACTGGTGAGGAGTACACAGGCTCCTTGGGATCGTCCCCAGCATTGCAAAAAGGGTGAAAACCAGATATTCCACCACACGGAGCAATGAGCACGTCATCCAGAGTGCTTTAGGAACGGGAGGAGGGTGACCCCAGGCTCCTGGTGAGATTAGAAAAGCTTGAAATGTGATGCCTTTGGTCATCAGAAGCACTCTCCATGGAACCAAGTTCATGCCAATTAGCGGGTCACCTGATACTGTTGTTAATGAACAGCCCAGCCGCACTCCAAAGAGGAGCCTTTACAATGGCTCCCGACTAATCACCAATCAACCGGACCTGGTGCAAGCTGTCGTTACTCTTCATTTACTAAGGCTCTTAATCCCTGCAGGACCTCGTAAATGGTTAGCTTTGGGAAAAGAGGTATTAACAGAAATAAATGGAGACATTTGCGAATTGTTTTTAGCAGAAGTTTTACCAGTCTTAGATTTCTTTGCAGGAGAAGGAATTGAAGTTGTCAATGATTTTATTCTACTTGGATCAACAATCAACTTCCATGGAAGCTGCAGCCAAAAAATCAAACAACACATTGCAATGGGCGATTCTGCTGCAAAAGACCTGTTTAAAGTTTTACAAGGCAGAGATGTCACTTTGATGACTAAGGTGCATCTGACCCAAGCTATGGCCTTTTCAATAATCTCATATGCATGAAAAAGGAAGACAAGAAGAATTAATGCATTTAAACTGTGGTGTTGACTAAAAATATTGAATATACCATGGGCTGCTAAAAGAATGAACCAATCAGTCTTAGAAGAAATACAACCAGAATATTCCTTAGGAGCAGGAATGGTGAGACCTTGGCTCACTTATTTTGGACATGTCATTAGGAAAGACCAATCACTAGAAAAGGACATCATGCTTGGTAAAGTAGAGGGTCAGTGAAAATGAGGGAAACCATCCATGAGATGAATTGACACAATAGCTGCAACAATGGACTCAAACATACCAACGATCTTGAAGATGGTACAGGACCTGAAATGTTCCATGCTGTTATACTTAAGGTCACCAAGAGTAGGAGATGACTCAATGGCAACTAACAACAAGAGATTTCTTTGCAAAGCAATTGCCCTAGAATTCTTCAAAGGGATGAAAAGATACACCCTCTGGCTTCAGGCCTTTGGAGAACTAAGCTGCTAGAAGAAGGGCAGTTATTTGGAGGCAAGGTTTTCTCTTAACCATGTGGCTCCTTTGCAGACTGGGAACAATTTACCTCCTTCTGCGGTAGATGTCAGGGTTCTGAGCAGTCCCAGGAAAGATTAAGAGCCTTAGTGAATGAAAACTACAACTTGCCTGTGATGGTTAAGATTCTATGTCAACTTGGCTAGGCCATGATTCTCAGTGTTCTGGCAGTTGTATAATGTTGTGATCACTTCCCTGTTGAAATTTGATATGTGATTACCCCCTTGATGGAATCTGCTGAGTGGTACCAGCAGGGGTGGCACCTGTGGAGGCTCACTGCCCTCTCAGCCTTCATCCCTCCGCCCTCCACTGGCTACTTCCTTCTTGCTCACCTTGCCAAGGTTTTTGGCTTGTTCTGGACCCAACAACTGCCTCTTGTTGTCTCACCTTTGGTTATTGGAACTTGAGCTAGCAGCTTGCCTGCCGATTTTGGAATTCCTTGACCTTCACAGCCTGGGAGCAGGAGCCCTGCTCACTGACCTGCTGATCCTGGGTTCGCCAGCTTCTGTGGCTGCATGAATTGGGAGAGGCCTCTATCCTGATCCACAGACTTGGGGCGTTCTAGCTTCTACAATAGCATGAGCTGTTTCCTTGATATAAATCTCTCTCTCTATATATTTATACGCTTTACTGGTTTTGCTTCTCTAGAGGACCCAGCCTAAGACATTGCACCAGTAGGTTTGGTGGTGAGAGCAGACCCAGCCCTCAGACGGAAGGCTGCTCTTGCTACCAGAAAACCTTGCTTGGGCTGAAGAAAAAATATACAGTGTCCGGGGCTGGTGGACTTGCCGGCGGCGCATTTCCCATTCACATGAGTTCATAGTAGCCCCTGCTTGTTTCCAGCATTTGGGGCATGAACTTTAGAGGATGAGACAGACTGGGACGGGGCTGGCTGTTCTTTTGCCAGCCTGGAGTGTTTACTTTTTCACAGATTTTTATTGGCAGTAAAATGCTCTGGATTATTTTTTTGAAGTTAAAAGGTTTATTTACAGAAACTGATGACTACCGTGATCGACAAGACTTCGAGCTCTGGGTCCAGTTCCACGTCATGTCCACCTGATACCCAGGGGCAGTCGCAAATGACAGAGGCACCGACGCCCAATCCCCTCCTCCTGGGGTGCCGGAGTTAGAGTGCCCAGGTGGCGCCTGCCCCATGGACACCTGAATAAAGCCACTTGCCAAATAATGGGAAAAAAACTCCCTTTCAGCTAGAACAGATCACCAAGCAAGAACGGTGGTCCTTTTTGTCTTGTTTTCCATGAGCAAGCTGACAATTCCTCCCAACTGACTTTGTGGGTGCATGAAAAAAACAAACAACCCTCAGATAGGGCCTGAAAGGTTCCAGATAGGACGCCACATTCTCTCCTATCTACTAGCGTGCTGGGCATGTGGCCATGGCTGGGCATGCTGGGCGTGTGGCTGTGGCTGGGCATGCTAGCTCAAGAAGAAACAGAGTATCTCAGTTCATAGTTAGAACCAGCATCCTTTGCCTCTTTGGTGCCTAGGCTCTTCCTCCGACCCCTTCATGGCATCCTGTGTGCCCAGCCTTTCAGGCTGCCTCCCTCTGCCCCACCCCAGGGCCCTACTGTAGTGCCTTGTACCTGGCCTCCGTGTTCTCCTGGCCACAGGTGACCTATCTTGTGGTCATCTCAGCCGCCCTTCACACTAATCTAAGACACCAGTCCAAGCTAAAATATACTGGCTTGATAAATTCACCCCCCCAACCTCCACATTTACATTTTAACAGGGAATAGTTAATAGCTTAACCTAGATGATTGGTTAGTATGGTCAGGCCCATCTTAAAGAAGAGGAAGTTGCCAAGGGCTTGTGGGTTTAGGCACCGAGACCTGTCTTCGTTTACCTGCTGAAGCCTGTCATTCTTCCTTAAGGAGACAGAGAGGCCTGTAACTGGAAGGCCCCTCTGTAGTCACCACCTCCTCGAAGTGGGGAGATCAAGACTGAAGTCAGAGCAGAACTACCCCTCCCCCCATTTTCTCTCCACCCCCCAGGAAAACCGGTTGCTGTCAAGTCGATTCTGACTCACGGTGACTCCATGTGTGTCAAAGAACTGTGCTCCACAGGGTTTTCAATGCCTGATTTTTCAGAAGCAGATCACCAGACCTTTCCTCGGCAGTGCCTCTGCTTGGACGCGAACAGCCAACCATTCGATCAGTAGCTGAGCTCATTAACTGTTTGAGCCACCCAGCGTCGCCTCTCTCCACCCCAGTGCTGTGTAAATCCTTGTGTTTCCTATTTCTCCGTTGTCAGATGAAGACACACACGCACATATAGAAAGGACTCAGCTCCCAGCTCCACTGGTGACAGAAAGGAAAAAGGAAGCATTTAATCCAATAATAATTAGACCCTCTTACCCCAGTCAGTCTTCAAATGTTCAAGAGAAAAGACAGGTTAAGGCTATGAGATCCAGCCTTTCTCAGCGCCTGTGCGCTGAGTTTCCGGACACTTTCCTCCTTTGTGGAAGCCCAAACCCCTGATGGGGGCAGGGAAAGAAGGGCGGGGGAGAGCAGGGCTAATGGGAAAGCTGATCTGATGAGAACAAGTGGGTCTGGAAGGCAGAGGGAGGGCGGGGCTTGGATTGGGGGCCCTGCACCTCTGGAGGCTGCTGGAGCAGAAAGGGGTTACCACCTGATCACCCCAACAGGGAGGCTGTGAGACTCACCAGGGCCACAAAGGTCTTTGGTTTTGGTTTCATACTGTGACCCGGTTTAGGCTTATTACGTGGAGGGGCAATAAATGCACGTCTGTTTCAGACCTCTTGTTTTATGAGGGCTGCTCCTCTACCTCGAAGGGGCTCGCCTCTTCCCCCATATGTCAAATCTCTAGCCATCATCACGGCCCGTCACCTGGGATGGTGGGAGAGTTTTGGGTCTGGGTTACACCATCTGAACCGGCCAACACGGGCTTCTATCCAGGATTTACCTGGTAGTGTTCAGCTGAGGGCTCCAGAAAAGGTGGAGGCCTTTAACTGATTCTTTCATACATCCATTAATTCATCCAGCTAATCTTTTTTGAGCAGCTACTACGTGCCATACACATTTGAAATGTTGGGGACACATCAGTAAACAAATCAAGCAGGGACTCTTCCGGGCCTTTCTTTCTGTAGGGGAGACAAACCATAACAATTACAGGATTGTTTCAGACAGCAAAAAAGTTCATAAAAAATGAAAACAAGAATGTTATACATCACGAGTACTAGGTTGGATGGTTAGGAAGACCATCTCTGAGGAGGCGACGTTTGCTGATGAAAGAGAGGGATCTAAATTTGGGAGGAAAGATGGAGGGGCACATTCCTGGCAAGAGAACAGCAAGTACAAAAAGCCTCGAGAGGGAGCTGGCTTGGACTGTTTGAGGAAAATAAAGAAGTCCAGTGGGCCTGGAGCAGGATGTGGGGCTGAAGGGAAGGGATTTTGGCCAGAGCAACTGGGTGGATCATTTTGGCATTTACTGGGATGGGCAAGATTGCAGGAAAAGTTATTGAGACTAGGGACAGAAATTAAGCATTCTATTTTGGACTCACTATGCTTGGGATGCCTATTATGCTTCCAAGTAGAAATGCCAAGTAAGCAACTGCGTATGTTAAGTCTAGGGTTCGGAACAGAGATCAGAACTGGAGATACAAATGTGGGAGGCAGCAGCATCAAGGCGGTGATTAACATCTTGACCCAGAAGGAATCATCTAAAGAAGAGAGGAGAGAGCAGAGACAGGATTGTCTAGTGTTTACAGGTTGGTGAGATAAAGGTCCAGCCAAGGAGACCGAGAAGCAGCACCCAGTTTGGTGCAAGGAAAACCGGGGATTGTGGGATCTCAGAGGTCAAGGGAAGATAGCATCTCCAGAAAGACTGGTAATTGTGCCCAGTGTGGCTAAGAGGTGGTGTAAGAAGAAGACAGAGATGTGACCCTCGGATTTAGTCTTACCAGGTCTTTGGAGACGTTGGGAGAGGACTTCTGTGGTGCCGTGAGCACGGCAGCTTCACTGGAATGGCTTGAAGAAGGAGTGGAAGGTGAAGATACGGATCCTGACTAGGCATAGCTTTAAGCACCGAGCTAATGAGAAGTTAAAACTGAGACAGAGGCTAAAGTGGGATGGGGAACCAAGGAGGGCTTTTAAAATGTGGTGATACTAGAACTGCAGGTTATCACTCACCAGTGGGCTGCAAGTTGAGGGGAAAGGTAAAAAGCATGAAACAGTCTCTTAACGAGTGTAACAGTAATATAGGGCAGTGTTGCAGGATTGCAGGACAGCGTGGACATCTGTGTTCATCAGTTTAAAGGGACGCCAGCTTTGCGGTTTCCCTTATTCGTGTTCAGTGGTTTGGGTGCACACATGGAGCAGGTAGAACACTGGCTCTAATGAGAGGTGGAGTTTCGTCAGATGAAAATGACAGAGGAAGAGAGAAGCATGGGAATTAAGATGTCTGAAGAGAATGATTACGATGATGGAGTGAGAGCTCTAAGGTGGGGGAGGGCACAAGGGGGATGGATCAATGGACTGGAGTTCTCAAAGCAGTGCAGGAATTATTGGGTTGGGATACTACAGCTTGGAGCCTAAGAAGGCATGGGTAGAGAGAGTGGGGTTGAAATTGAGATTTGGGAGGTGGTGTGGTTACTGGTGTTGGCAAAGGCCAGGGTGTGACCACCGGAGGAGGTGAGTACAGTGAAATAGAGGAAAGGTAGTGAGCGGTCAAAGAACTGAGAGGCAAGATGAGTCAACCATAATTTTCTTTCTGTATGTCCTTTAGCATTTTTATCTTGCCCCCTGGCAAGTGACTGGCAGGTCTGCAAAGGGTCCAAGGGGACCCTTGTTCAGGTCAAGTTCAGCATGGACATGGACCAGTTCAGTCCAGTAGGAGGGGCTGGGACTGGGAACTATTACAGGTTGGTAGAGTGTGAAGCAGGCAGTATAGGAGAGGGACAGGTGTAGCTGTAGGTGCTAAGAGGAAGCCCAGGTGGGCAGGAAGATGATGGAATTCAGAGAAGTGCAAAGAAAATGATGGGAATCAACATTCTAAGGGAAGTAATATTTTCATTGCATGCACACCGATCTGACCAAATCTAAACAGAAAGCTGGAACACGGTCTGAACATCTTTCCTTAAGGAAGAGTAGGAGGCAGTAGGTGGGAGGGGAGGGAAGGGGGAGAGATACTAACAGCCTGAGTATGTCCAGAAGGGGGTAATTAGGAGAGGGCAAGGGTCTTGAAACGGTACCAAAGACGCTGGGCGAAGACAGAGAATACACGGCCTGGAGAAATGAAAACAACGCAAAGGTGCTAAAATCAGCCTGACGTCAGCATCCCCTGGCATTTGTATTACTAAGAACATCCTTTGGTCACCTTTTGAATTGATCTTGAGCACCTCTAAATGATTTCTCTGAACATGGCCTGGGATGATTGGGTCTGACTTGACTGCAGGGTGTCCCATGATTTGTTCTTTCCCTGAGCCCCTCTAATAACTTGGAGAACATCTGGCTGTCTCTTAAATCAGTGCTGAATTGCAATTGGGGGCCCAGCAAGGCTGGATGCGTCCTGATGGCTGGGCTGGGCTGAGGGGTGGTTGCGGGGGGCAGATGCCGGGTGAGGATCACCAAGGAACCAAGGGATGCCCAAGGCTACCAACAAGGAAGGAATCCACATGGCCGAGAACCTGATTTGGACTTCTAGCCTCCAGAACTGTGAGAAAATGAATTTCTATTCTTTAAACCACCCACTTGTGCCATTTGTGTTACAGCAGCACTAGAAAACTAAGACAGCTTATAATAAAAGTGCCATTTTCAACTGTTAGGGAAAAGATGGATTATTCAATAAATAGTGTTGGGACAACTTTGCTAGGTTTTTGTTAAAAAAAAAAAAAGTTAGATCTTTTTACCTTGCTCCTTACAAACCCCAGATGGATCAAAGATTTAAATGTAAAAACAAAACAGAACAAAAACCCATAAAATGACTAGAAAAAATGGGAAAATTATAAAAAATAATAATCTCAGTGTAGGAAAACTTCTATAGCAAGGTACAGGATCTGAAAGTCATAAAAGAAAAAAATCGTAAATCAGCAACAAAAAACATTTAAAATTTTCCTAGGGCAAAAACTAAAGTCAAAAGACTAACAACAAACCAGGAAAATATTTGCAACACAAAGGAGTCATGCTGGGACACGCAGGGCTCTTTCTTTGATACCTGTCGTCAAAGCCCACTCTGCCTTCCTTTGAACAACTTCACCAGCAGTGAAGTTTCTTCTTTTGACTGCTTTTGAACTTTTGAAATAGTGAAGTCATTTGAAGTCTAATCTGCTGAATAATGGGAAGGGTTAATTGGGTGATACTATTTGTGTAAAAACAAAACAAGGGACAACTACCGGTAGTTCCCGACTAAAGACATATTCGAGTTAGTACAACAAACTGCACTTACCACGGTCTTTTTTTTGTATGCGGTATCGCTTGTAATGTGTCCTACATACAGTGTTGCGGCGCATAATTTGCGGATATTATCATTCTTAGATGTTCACTTGAAGATGTTCAAAGATCAGATTTATAAAGATACCAATAATAAAAGGAAATAATAATGAAAACTAAAAAAAAAAAAGATAGATACTGGACTCATATTAAAAGAGACTTATGATGGAGTCGCTGGGACGGAACCACATGGTAAGTCAGGGACTGCCTGTATGTAGAGACTGCCTTTATGTGTGTGTAGAGAGAGTGCCCCAAAGAAGTGCTTTCTGCCCAAGAGCAGCTTCACTGAAGATACTCATTTGATACATATGCTTTGGTCTTTGTTTGAAATAATCTCATTATTTAGGACTCACGTCATTTATTTAAGAGTTTATTAGAATAATACATGAATTTCTGTATGTTTTTATACATATATACCAGTTGCTGTTGAGTCAACTCTGACTCAGGGTGACTTCATGTGTGTCAGAGTAGAGCTGTGCTCCATAGGATTTTCAGTGGTGGATTTTTCAGAAGCAGATCGTCATCTTTCTTCTGAGCGCTCTGTAGGGAATCAAACCTCCAACCTTTTGATTAGTAGTCAAGCCCTTCACTGTTTGTGCCATCCAGGGCTTCCTTACATATATGCACATATATATGATTCACGTACGTATTTTCACTGATTTGTACTGTTAGTAATACTCAAAGTATATTTATTTCTGCAAGTATAATGACTTGTCATTTGGCCTAGGTACTTGCTAGCAGCAGTGTATCTGGGGCATCACACTTGCCCACTACATCACTGGAGAAATGTTCATGGTCAGAAAGTTTATTTACATGCATCTTCCCTTCACCCCTGAAGAAACATTCTCTATTGCCTGAGTAAAGTCTCTTTTGTTAACTCCCATCTTCCTCCCTTAAAAACAAAAACAAAAACAAAAAAAACAAAATCTTTATTTTGGAGTAAATTTAGATTTCCAGAAAAGTTACAAAAATAGTACAGAAAGTTTCTATATAGCTTGCACCCAGTCTCCTCTACCATTACCATCTTACACTACTGTCGACGTTTGTCACAACTCATGAGCCAAGGCGTGCTTTCAATGCTCTTGACACACTTCAACGCGGATGAACCTCACAAACGGAATATGGAGCAAAAGACGCAGGGACAACGTGGTGTGTACTGTATGACTCTGTTTACGTAGAGTTTAGAAACAAGTAACAATAAACTATGAGTTTTGAGGTCCCCACAGTGGCAGCCTTTGGAGGTTGTGCCTGGAAAGGGGACAGGGGAGGTTGTGGGGCTGGTTCTGCGCTGTTCCTTTCCCCGGGTGCTGTTGCGCTGGCGAGCATAGTTTTGAAAGTTCACTCGGCTCTGCAGTTATGTTTGTGTATTTTCCTGTAGGATGTTCCACTTCAATAAAAAGCAGGTCTACAAAAATAAAAGGGGAACGAAATAAAATCAAAGGGGAATAAAAGCTAGCTCCCCAGGTGGTTTCAACGGGCAGCCAGGCTGGGAACCACTGGGCAAGGTGATCTTAAGAGTCCTTCAGAGCGCAGGATCCTTGGACGGGCAGTGAAGATGGAGCCTAATTCACATCACCTCGGCCCCAGTTCCCTGACACAACCTTAAATGGCTAGCGTCAGATCAGAGGGCTGATCAGGATCTCAGAGGAATTGGGCCATTTGCAGTGTTTACAGATACTTGGCTCCTGCAGAGCTCCAACCCGGGTCCCCTGTGAATTCTTCATTTGCTTTCCTTCCTTCCTTCCACCATTCTTTCCTTCCTTCCTTCCACCCTTTCTTCCTTCCTTCCTTCCGCTTTTCCTTTCTTCCTTCTACCCTTCCTATGTTTTTCCTTCCTTTCTTCCACCTTTCCTTCTTTCCTTCCATCCTTCCAACCTCCCTCCCTCCCTCCCTTCCTTCTACCCTCCCTGCCATCCTTCCTTCCTTCAAGCCTTCCTTCCTTTCTTCCATCTTCCTTCTTTCTTTCCACCCTTCCTTCCTTCTTCTCTCCCTCCCTCTCTTCCTTCCTTCCACTCTTTCATCCTTCCTCTGCCTTCTTCTCTTTCTCTTTCTTTCATGGTGCATAAACATTCAACATCTCTCTGGACCCTTTTGGTCAGTACGGGGCACTGAATGCTGCAGGAGAGGATGAGAACATGCTTTTGAGAGCTGTCCCTGGGGACTGCTGTGGAAAGGGGATCCATCGAATGTGGCCAGAAGACAAGCTTTTTGGTCCCCTTGATCACCAACATGGAGGTGGGAGTGTCCAGAGGCCATAGGTGGTGACATTTATCCCCTTTTTTACCCATTCACTTCTCTTTCTTTTCTGTTCTAGGAGTTCCTGAGTGCTGCAAACAGTTAAGCACCTAGCTGAAAGGTTGGCAGTTTGAACCTACCTAGAGACACCTCAGAAGAAAGGCCTGGCAATCTACTTCTGAAGGTCACCACCTTGAAAAACTTATGGAGTGCAGTTCTACTCTGTGCACATGGGTCACCATGAACTGGAAATGACTCAACAGCAGCTGGTTTGGTTTGTTGTTGTTGCTAGCTGCCATTGGCATGAAACGCTGCCCAGTCCTGCACCATCCTCATGATTGGTTGCAGATTGGACTGTAGAGTTTAGAGTTTTCATTGACTGATTTTCAAAAGTATATTGCCAGGACTTTCTTCCTAGTGCATCATGGCCTAGAAGCTCCACTTAAACCTGTTTGACATCATAGCAATACTCAAGCCTCCACTGGCAGATGGTGGTGGCTGTGCTTGAGGTGCACTGACTGGGAATTGAACCTACATGGAAGGCAAGAATTCTACCACTGAGGCACCACTGCTCTAATACGAGGAACCTTAGTAATCAGCGAATCCATTGGTTGTCAAACTGGCTGCAATCCAGTAGTTACACTGATCACCAATGGGCTGCAAAGCAGGCAGCCAGAGGAGAGCTCAAGGTGTGGGGGATGAAGGTTTCTTTGAGAATTAATCTTTATTCTTTTGTGGCAGAAGCACGACACATTTCACTGTTCAATGGAGTCCAGAAAGGTCCTTAAGGTGGCAGACTTGCATGGGTCAAATCATGCCCATTGCCAAGCAAGGTGGGTTCTGACTTAGTTTTGTAGTGCTGCTATAACAGAAATACCATAAGAGGATGGCTTTTAAAAATAATTTCATTGCTGTAAAAATATATATAACACAACATTTGCCAATTTAGCATTTTTCATGTGTACAATTTAGTGATACCAATTACATTAATCGTGCTGTGCAACCATCACTCATAATCTTTGCCAAATTTCCCATTTCCATAAACAAAAACCCACCACTTCCTAAACAATGGCTCCCCCTTTTCCTCTCCCTCCATCCTCTGATAACCAGTGATGAACTTTGGTCTCTATACATTTTCCTATTCTTGTTTTTTCATGTAAGTGAGATCACACAATACTTGTCCTTCTGTGATTGACTTATTCCACTGAGGATGAGGTTTTAGAGTTTCATCCATACAAGTGTGTAGCTTTAAAGAGCAGAAATTTATTCTCTCATAGTTCTGGAGGCTAAAAGTCCAAATTAGGGTGTCAGCCCTGTTGATGACTTTGTCGGTAGCCATGGGCATTCCTTGGTTGCTTGGCTTGTAGATGATCCTCATGTGGTGTTTGTCTTCCCCGTGTTGTGTCTCTGTGTCTATTCTGGTCTTTTTATAACTCATGAATCATTAAGTTTAGGACCCACCTACTCTGGTATGATCTCACTAACATAACAAAAGAAAAATCTTATTTCCTAACTGGGTCACACCCACAGGTACGAGGGCCAGGAATTTATCCCATATTTTTGGAGGACATAATTCAATCCATAACAGGTTCCATTAGCATATGATGCTGCACCCGCACAAGCATCTATGCTGAAGTCAAGGTAACAAGAACGCCTAGTTACAAAGCACCAGGTTCTTTGCATGTCTTATTTCTTTTAATCCTCCCAACAGCCCTGCAAGGCAATACTGTTATTATATCCGTATTTTCCCATTAGAAAATGAAGGTTCAGTTAGGTTAGGTAATTTACTCAATGCTGTGCAAGTAGTTCTTAGAAGACCAGGGCTTAATCCTACATTTGTCAGATGTCAAGGTCTTTACTCTGGCCACTTAGTGACCACACATGGCAACATCCCAGCCTCCAGAGTAATTGGGAAATGAGTTTGGTGAAGTTTAGTTTTCTAGGTAGCTGAGCTTTTAAATCTCTTTTTTAAAAAACAAATCCACAATTTTATGTATTTATTTTTCAATAAATTTAAATCCTTGAGGGGTAGCACAATGGCCTTAGCAGGAAGGTTACTTCAGAATTTGGCACGAACCATGCCGTTGTTTCCATGGGCGAGAATTACCTTTTTCCAGCTTATTCTGGTTTTGTTAGGTTTACTGCCAGGAGTCGCTTTGTTGTTCTTTGCTTTGTACACATAAGCACATCCCTTGCCTAAATAGAATTTGGTTTCATCTTGGGAATGAAAAAAACCATTGCTGTCGAGTCCGACTCGTAGTGACCTTATAGGACAGAGTAGAACTGCCCCACAGGATTTCTCAGGCTGTAAATCTTTATGAAAGCAGAGTGCCACATCTTTTTCCCCCAGGGTGGCTGGTGACCTTTTGGTTAGCAGCCCATCACATAACCACTGCACCACCAGGGCTTCTTATCTTGAAAATAAACACTTTCAATTTTAAGAAGAGCCTTGAGCTTCTTCTGGTTTCAGAGACCCTGTCTATAGCGAGCAAAAATGGCCTTGGACCACAGCCTTCCTGACATATTTGCCAATTTAGAAGTCTTGTTCCCAGCAGGCCTCCACAGGTTCCAAGACGGTGGAAAGAGGAAAATTAAACCCCTTTTTGATTTTGGTCTTTTCTATTGGAAAAATGTCTTCAGTGCCAGACTATTCTTCTCTGTCCTGGGGGCTAGAATCTAGAAAGGAGGAATGAAATCCTTCGTGATAGCCAGCCTCACAGCTCTCCCAGGTCTGGAATGCCAGCAGTCTCACTGGGACCCTCATGGTGCTGTGCTCACCTGTTTTACTTCACAGCCGTCTCCTGGCCTGGGTACAGAGGAGCCTCAGAGGACTAGGTGGTGGGGAGGCTCTCAGGTTCAGTCCCCCACCTCCAGGCTTCTGCTCCCTGTCTGTGTCGTGCTCCTTTTCATCACTCAATCCTGGCTCAAATTTCAAGTCCTCTTGAAACTTTTCCTGCCTCTTAGAGCAGCAGCTGCACACCTCCTCCACAGGCACCCCATGGCACCACTCTACTTCACGACACTTATCACCATATCCCTATAGGAATGATCTTGGTCATTTACCATGTGTCTTCCTCACTAGGCTGTGAGAGAAGGGACATTATCCAGCTTAACCTCATTGTCCCTGATGTTGAGATTAACACATATTTGTTGAGTGAATGAATGAGTGCCCCTTAGATCTCTTGCTGAGTGCAGTCTCTGGAGACAGTCTTCAGTCATTTATGTTTTTTTTTTTTTTTTTTACATTATCATGCCTATGTATTTTTAATTCAGCTTTTAAAATATACCTACAATAGGTAGATATGGATGCATATATGTGTATAGGAAGGCATACGCCAGTAAATGTGCGAGCATGTATAGGTGTATTACAGGCATATGGATATACATGTTTGTGTGTGTTGCATATATATCCACGTATATAATAAACCACATAGGGGGCACAGTTATGGAGGCTTCCTAGACATATCCACACAACTCATTGGATTAGTTTACTGGGTTAAAAGGCTTGGGAACATAGTCTTGGGAGACAACTTAGTCAATTGGCATAACATAGTTCACATAGATAATGTTCTACATCCTAAATTGGTGAGTAGCATCAGGGTCTTAAAAGCTCATGAGCAGCCATCTAAGATACTACAACTGGTCTCTACTTCTATGGAGCAAAAGAGAATGAAGGAAATCAAAGGCTCAAAGAAGAAACTAGTCCATGGGACAAATTGCCCACACAAACCACAGCTTCTTCTAACCTGAGACCAGAAGAACTAGATGGTACCCAGCTACCACTACAGACCTTTCTGACTAGGGACACAATAGAAAGTCCCAGTTAAAATGGGATAAAAATGTAGAACAAAACTCAAATTCCTGACAAAGAACCGATCTACTGGATTGATAGAGACTAGAGAAACCCACTAGACTACTGTCCTAAGATACCCTTTGAACTTGGAATTGAAGCTATTTCTGTAGGTCAGCTTTCAGCCAAATAATAGATTGGCTTATAAAATAAACAATATCACCCGTGAGTAAGTGCTTCCTTAAACAATTAACTGTATGAGACCAAGTGGTCAATGCTTACCGAAAGGCAAAGATGAGAAAGCAAGGAGGGGAAGGGAAGCTAGATCAATGTAAACAGAACAAACAGAATGGAAATGATGAGAATGCTGACACATTGTAAAAATTGTAACCAATGACATGCAAAAATTTATATAAAAATTGTTAAAGGCAAACCTAATTTGTTGTGTAAACTTTCACCTAAAACACAATACAACATTATTTAAAAAATATACCTACAATAAAATTCACTCTTTCTGGTCTACAGTTCAATGAGATTTGACAAATACAGTCATGTTACCACCACTACAACCAAGATATAGAATAATTTTGTCATTCTCAAAATTCTCTTGTTCTGTCCCTTTATAGCTGATCCTTTCCTCCATCTCCAGCCCTGGCAATCACTGCCTTGTTGCCTGTGCCTATGTTTGTCCTTTTCCAGGTTGACATATAAGTGGAACAATACAGTATGTAGCTTTTTGAGTCTGGCCTCTTTCACTTAGCATAATACATTTGAGATACATCAATGTTGTTGCAGTTTTCATTTTGTGGCTAAATAATATTCCATTGAATGGATGTACCACAGTTTGTGTATCCATTCATCAGTTGAAGGATATTTGGGAAAATTTATAGTTTTTATGATTATGAATAAAGCTTCTACAAACAATCACAAGCAGATTTTTGTGTGAACATAAGTTTTCATTTCTCTTGGGTAAATGTATAGAAGTGGGATTGCTGGATGATATGGTAAGTGTATGTTTAACTTTGTAAAAAACTGCTAAACCATTTTCCAAAGTGATTGTACCCTTTTGCTTTCACACCATCAATGTATAAAAGTTCTAGTTACTCCACATCCTTGCTAGTATTTGGTGTTAGCCATTTTGTTGATTTTAATTGTTCTATGTGTAGTGGTATTTCCTTATGAATTTCACTTTTGGTGTTGTGCTTAAGAAATCTTTACCTATTCCCATGTCAAAACATTTTCTCTGACGTTTGCTTCTAGAAATTTTAGTTTTAGGTTTTAGATTTAACCCTATGATCTATTTTGAGTTAATTTCTGTATCATGTGAGCTATACGGTCAAAGTTACTTTTTGCATATGAATATTTAATAGTTCCAGTACTATTTGTCTAAAAGACCATCTTTCTCCATTAAATTGCCTTGGTCTTTAATAAAAAAATATTGGTCATTACTGGGGAAGCCAGCACAACATGTCCAAGGCAAGGTCATGGAAGCTCCATAAACACAGCCTAACTCCCAGAGGGACCAAATTACTGGCCTTGGGGATGTGCAGACCATGGTCTAGGGGAACATCTAGCTCAATGGACATAACATAGTTTATAAAGAAAATGTTCTACATTCTACTTTGGTGAGTAACATCTGGGGTCTTAAAAGCTTGTAAGCAGCCATTTAAGCTACTACACTGGTCTCACCCATCAGGAGCAAGGGAGAATGAAGAAAACCAAAGACACAAGGGAAAGATTAGTCCAAAGGACTAACGGACCACAACTACCACAGCCTCCACCAGACTGAGTTCAGTACAACTAGATGGTGCCTGGTTACCATCACTGACTGCTCTGACAGGGATCATATTAAAGGGTCCTGCATGAGCTGGAGAAAAATGTAGAACAAAATTCTAACTCACAAAAAAGATCAGACTTACTGGCCTGATAGAGACTGGAGAAACCCTGAGAGTATGGCCCCCTGGATACCCTTTTAGCTCTGTAATGAAGTCACTCCTGAGATTCACCTTTTAGCTAAAGATTAGACAGGCCCATAAAACAAAATGAGACTAAAGGGGCACACCAGCCCAGGGGCAAGGACTAGAAGGCAGGAGGGGACAGGAAAACTGGTAATAGGGAACCCAAGGTCGAGAAGGGAGAGTGTTGACATGTCATAGAGTGGTTAACCAATCTCATAAAACAATATGTGTACTAACTGTTTAATAAGAAACTAGTTTGTTCTGTAAACATTCATCTAAAGTACAATAAACAGAGAGGCAGGGCAAAGGTGGCAGAGTAGTCAGACCCTTCCAGTGGGCCCTCTTACAACAGAGACCCTAAAAAACAAGTTATTCAATTATATATGACAATCTGGGAGCTCTAAACATCAAAGGCAAAGATGAGGAACTGGACTGAGTGGCAAGGGAAGGGAGAGATGGTTTGGAGGCAGCGAGGAGGTGCCAGACCTGACCCAGCGAGAGCCTGAGCCCTTCAGGTCTGATCAGCTCTGGGGAGAGCAGTGAGGCAGGCGAGCATCAGTGCTCAGGAGGCATATTCTGCACAGGGAGAGACCCAGCCACTGAGCATCTACTCAGCCATGCAGAACCAGTGAGAAGCAGCTCTTGATTGTGAAAAGATAAGTATTTGCATTTGGCCTACCACGAGGATCAAAAACAACCCCCTCAGGGAAGAACCTCTCTTCCATTTACCTCCCCATTCCCGGCTCTGAACTGGTTCCCGGACAGGCTTCAACAATTGCCGAGTCCCCTGGGCCAGAAGTAGGATCTGTCACAAGCCCTGAGCCATTCTCCTGGCCTTGGAGAGTGAACAAATTAACAAACAGAGGGAAAAATAAACTGCTGGCTCCCCTAAGCCAAGAACTCAGGGTAGGCACAGCTCCTTTGCCTAGACACAGGCATAAGGGATCCAGAGACTTTGAGTGCCTTTCCCCCTGCGTAGACTTGTGTGGGCTCATTTCAACAGCGCAGGCCCTCATTACTGCAGTATAACAGGGTATATACCTGAAGTCTAACTTCAACTGTTTCAGCTGTGAAGTGGCAGGTTCATGACATTTGATTCTGCTCTGTCCATTAGGAAGGGTCTTCACCTACCCACATCAGGGGCTTGAGGACTGGTGGCTCCACCCATGCCACCTAGCCACCTGTGATAGGGACCCAAGAATAAGAGGTGCCCCCCAGTCCTTACAGCCAACAGCATTGGGTACTCATAGTCAGGGTGCAAAAGCCACCCACCTACGTGATCTAGGGAACAGGGACACACCTTCCTCCTGGACACTTGGGGGTGGCCATCAGTCCCCTGCCTTGCTCAGAATGTGTCCCCCTGCTGCAGCCAGATGCCTGTGCCTACACCAAACATCCATGCCTGTCGAGGACTGTAGGTGAGAGCCTGCACTACACACCTGGTGGCTATCTACCTGGGAACCTGAGCTGAATTCATACAGGAGGAGTGGGCGGACTCCTGAGCTCACACACATAGTAACAGATCTAACCACCTGGTGACAGGACATTAGAGTTTCAAAGGTGCCAATAATCAAACTAGCTCATAAGAGCAGCCTATTTGGGCATATCAAAACAAAACAAGAAGCTAAGACACAGTAAGCAAACATAAAATAAATAAATATAACAACTTATTGATGGCTCAGAGACAGCAGTCAATATCAAATCACATAAAGAGGCATCCATGATGGCTTCAGCAAGTTCCCAAAACAAAGAACCAAAAAATTTTCCAGCGGAGGAAAATTTATTGGAATTACCAGAGACAGAATACAAAAGATTAATACACAGAACTCTTCCAGATATTAGGAAGGAAACTAAGCAAAACACCGAACAAGCAATAGAGGAAATTAAAAAGATTAGAGAAGAGCATAATGGCAAATTTAACAGGCTGCAAAAATCCATAGAGAGACAGCAATCAGAAATCCAGAAGATTAACAATAAAATGTCAGAATTAGACAACACAATAGAAAGTCATAAGAGCAGAACTGAGGCAATGGAAGTCAGAATTGGTGAGATTGAAGATAAAGCACTTGACACCAACTTATCTGAGCACAAATCAGATAAAAGGATTAAAGAAATGAAGAAACCCTAAGAATTAGGTGGGATTCTATCAAGAGGAATAACCTACGAGTGATTGGAGTAGCAGAATGAGGTGGATAACAGAAAATACAGAGAGAATTACTGAAGATTTGTTGGCAGGAAACTTCTCTGACATCATGAAAGATGACAAGAATCTATCCAAGATGCTCATCAAACCCCACATAAAGTAGATCCCAAAAGAAAGTCACCAAGACATATTATAATCAAACTTGCCATAACCAATGATAAAGAGAGTTAAGAACAACTAGGGATAAACAAAAAGTCATCTACAAAGGAGAGTCAATAAGAATAAGCTTGGACTACTCAGCAGAAACCATGCAGGCAAGAAGGCAATGGGATGACATATATAAAGCCTTGAAGGAAAATAATTGCCAGCCAAGAATT
>NW_004443956.1:19066739-19068884 GCF_000243295.1 Trichechus manatus latirostris | reverse complement strand
AGAATTAAATGAAATAGAGAACAGAAAAACAATTGAAAGAGTTAACAAGACCAAAAGCTGGTTCTTTGAAAAGATCAACAAAATTGATAAACCATTGGCTAAACTGACAAAAGAAAAACAGGAGAGGAAGCAGATAACCCGTATAAGAAATGAGATGGATGATATCACAACAGAGCCAACTGAAATTAAAAGAATCATAAGCGAATACTAAGAAACATTGTACTCTAACAAATTTGAAAACCTAAACTAACACAAACAGAGGTAGAACAACTAAATAAACCCATAACAAAAGAAGAGATTGAAAAGGTAATTAAAAAACTCCTAACAAAAAAAAGCCCTGACCCAGATGGCTTCACTGGAGAATTCTACCAAACTTCCAGAGAAGAGTTAACACCACTACTAAGAAAGGTATTTCAGAGCATAGAAAAGGATGCAAACTCATTCTATGAAGCCAGCATAACCCTGATACCAAAACCAGGTAAAGACACCACAAAAAAAGAAAATTACATACCAATATCCCTCATGAACACTGATGCAAAAATCCTCAACAAAATTCTAGCTAATAGAATTCAGTAACATATCAAAAAAATAATTCACCATGATCAAGTGGGATTTATATGAGTAAATCCCATAGGTATGCAGGGATGGTTCAACATTAGAAAAACTATCAGTGTAATCCATCACATAAACAAAACAAAAGACAATAACCACATGATCTTATCAATTGATGCAGAAAAGGCATTCGACAAAGTCCAACACCCATTCATGATAAAAACTCTCAACAAAATAGGAATAGAAAGGAAATTCCACAATATAATTAACGGAATTTATACAAAGCCAACAGCCAATATCATCCTAAATGGAGAGAGTCTGAAAGCATTCCCCTTGAGAACGGGAACCAGACAGGGATGCCCTTTATTGCCACTCTTATTCAACATTGTGCTGGAGGTCCTAGCCAGAGCAATTAGGCTAGCAAAAGAAATAAAGGGCATCCAAACTCGTAGGGAAGAAATCAAGGTATCTCTATTTGCAGATGATATGATCTTATACATAGAAAACCCCAAATAATTCACAAGAAAACTACTGGAACTAATAGAAGATTTCAGCAAAGTATCAGGATACAAGATAAACATACAAAAATCATTTGGATTCCTTTACACCAACAAAGAGAACCTCGAAGAGGAAATCACCAAATCAATAGCATTTACAATAGGCCCCAAGAAGATAAAATACTTAGGAATAAATCTAACCAGAGACGTAAAAGACCTATACAATGAAAACTACAAGGCACTACTGAAAGAAACCAAAAGAGACCTGCATAAGTGGAAGATCGTACACTGCTCATGGATGGGAAGACTCAACATTGTTAAAATGTCAATACTACCGAAAGCAATCTACATATACAATGCAATCCCAATCTGAATTCCAACAGCATTTTTTAATGAGATGGAGAAAAAAATCACCAACTTCATATGGAAAGGGAAGAGGCCCTGAATAAGTAAAGCATTACTGAAGAAGAAGAACAAAGTGGGAGGCCTGACACTACCTGATTTTAGAATCTATTATACCGCCACAGTAGTCAAAACAGCCTGGTACTGGTACAACAACAGATACATAGACCAGTGGAACAGAATTGAGAATCCAGATATAAATTCATCCACCTACGAGCAGCTGATATTTGACAAGTGCCCAAAATCTGTTAATTGGGGAAAAGACAGTCTCTTTAACAAATGGTGCTGGCCTAAGTGGATATCCATCTGTAAAAAACTGAAACAAGACCCATACCTCACACCATGCACAAAAACCAACTCAAAATGGATCAAAGACTTAAATATAAAATCGAAAATGATAAAGATCACGGAAGAAAAAATAGGGACAATGCTAAGAGCCCTAATACATGACGTAAACACAATACGAACCATAGGTAACAATGCACAAGCACCAGAAGAGAGACCAGATAAATGGGAGCTCCTAAAAATCAAACACTTATGCTCATCAAAAGACTTCACCAGAAGAGTAAAAAGACAACCTACAGACTGGGAAAAAATTTTTGCCTATGAGAAATCCGATCAGTGTCTAATCTCTAAAATCTTCAAGATATTGCAAAACCTCAACAACAAAAAGACAAATAACCCAATTAAAAAA
>NW_004443956.1:19055502-19065733 GCF_000243295.1 Trichechus manatus latirostris | reverse complement strand
TCTTAAAAGCTTGCAAGCGGCCATCTAAGATGCATCAATTGGTCCCAACCACCTGGAGTAAAGGAGAATGAAGAACACCAAAGACACAAGGAAAGTAGTAGCCCAAGAGACTTAAAGGGCCACATAAGCCAGAGACTTCATCAGCCTGAGACCAGAAGAACTAGATGGTGCCTGGCTACTGCCAATGACCGCCCTGACAGGGAACACAACAGAGAGTCCCTGATGGAACAGGAGAAAGGTGGGGGTGCAGAATTCAAATTCTAGTAAGAATGCCAGACTTAATGGTCTGACTGAGACTGGAGGAACCCCAGAAAGCATGGCCCCAGGATTCTCTATCATCCCAGAACTAAAACAATTTCCAAGGCCAACTGTTCTGACTGCAATAGGACTGGACTGTGGGACATAAAGTGATACTTGTGAGGAGTATGCCTCTTAGCTCAAGTAGATACAAGAGACTAGTCAGGCAGCTTCTGTCTGGAGGTGAGATGGGAAGGCAGAGAGGGCTAGGAGGTGGTTGAATGGACATGGGGAATCAGGGGTGGAAAGGAGGAGTGTGCTGTCACAGTATGGAGAGAGCAATTAGTGTCACATAACACTGTATGTATAAATTTTTGTATGGGATACTAGCTTGAAATGTAAACTTCATTTAAACTACAACAATAAACAAAAAAATAGAAATAAAATAAAAATAAAGTGCAATAAAGAAAAAATAAAGTACAATAAAAAATTGGTCATATATGTGTGGGTCTATATCTGGACTGTATTCTGTTTCATTGTTCTATGTTTCTGTCCCTTCATCAATATAACACTGTCTTGATTAATATACCTTTATAGTAAGGTGCATTAAGGTATATTAGGTAGTGTGAATCCTCCAACTTTGTTTCTCTTTCTCAAAATAATTTTGGCTGTTACTGCTTTTTTACATATTTTAGAATCAGCCTGTCAATTTTATAAAAAATCATACTGGGATTTTGATTGGAATTGCATTGAATGTATAAACCAGTTAGCAGAGAACTGACATCTTCATAATATTGAATTCCAGTCTATGATCACATTTATTTAGGTCTTTGATTATTTTCATCAGTGTTTTGCAGTTTTCAGGATACAGATCCTTCATGTATTTGGTTAGATTTATATGTAAATATTTCATGCTTTATGACATTACTGTGTTTGGTACTTAAATTTTTTTTTAATTTCCCATCTTTCATAACTAACATATAGAAATACAATTGCTTTTTGTGTATTGACATTGTAGCCTGCAACCTTGCTAAGCACAATTATTAGTTCTAGTAGTTTGTGTGTGTGTATGTGGTTTCCTTTGGAGTTTCTATATAGACATTCATTTCATTTGTGAATAGTTTTGTTTCTTCCATTCCAATTTGTATTTTTTTACTTGTTTTTCCTTGCCTTATTGCACTGGCAAGGATCTGTTTAATATTGAAAGAAGTGCTGAAAGGAGACATCGTTGCCTTGTTCCAAATCTTAGGGGGAAAGCACTTAGTCTTTACCAACTAAATACGCTGCCCTTTATCAGCCTATGTAAGTTCTCTACTATTTTTAGTTTACTGAGAGATTTTATAATGAATAGATGTTGAATCTTGTCAGATACTTTTTCCGCATTTATTGGAATCATCTTATTGTTTTTCTCCTTTAGTTACTGGTATGATGAATTACAGTGATTGATTTTTGAATGTTGAGACAGCCTTCAATTCTTAGCATAAACCCCACTTGGTTGTGAGGTATTATCTTTTTTATATATTGCTGGGTCAACTCATTAACTTTTTGTTGAGTTTTTTTGCATCTGTTAGTGATATTGATCTGTAATGTTCTTTTCTTGTAATGGCTTTGATGTCAGGGTAATGTTGGCCTCATAAAAGGAAATCAGGATAGTTTCCTCCTCTTCCATTTCTGGAGAAGTTAGTGCAGACTTGGCATTGTTTCTTCCTTAATGTTTGGTAGAATTCACCAGTGAAGTCTTCAGGGTCTGGAAATTTCCTTGATGGATGATTATGTACAAATTCAATTTCTTAACTAGATGTAGTACTATTCAATCTGTCTATTTCTTTATAAGTGAGCTTTGGCAGTTTGTCTTTTGAGGAATTTGTCCATTTCTTCTAAGTTGTCAAATTTATGAGCATAGAATTGTTCATAACATTTCCTTATTATTATTTTAATTCTGAAGTGTGTGTAGTGATGTCCCCTCTTTCATTTCTGATACTGATGATTTATCTATTCTCTCCTTTTTTCTTGGCCTGACTAGAGTATTACCAATTATATGAATCTTTTCAAAGAACTAGCTTTTGGTTTTATTCTTTTCTACTGTTTTTCTGATTTCAAATTCATTGATTCTTGCTCTTATCTTTTTTTTAGTTTTCTTCTGTTTGCTTTAGGATTACTTTGACCTTCTTTTTCTAGCTTCTTAGGTGAATCCTAGATCATTTATTTTAAGCCATTCTTCTTTTCTAATATAAGCATTTAATGCTATAATTTTCTCCCTGTGCACTCTTTAGCTGCATCTTACAAATTTTAATCATTGTGTTTTTATTCTCATCCAATTAAAATATTTTCTAATTACCCTTGTGACTTCATCTTTGACCCATGGGTTATTTAGATGTGTATTGAACAATTTTAAACACTTGAGAATCTGCCAGATATCTTCTGTTATTGATTTCTAATTTAATTCTGTTATGGTGAAAGAACATACATTGTATGACTTAAATTCTTTTAAATTTGCTAAGTTTGTTTTATGGCTCAGAATATGATTTATCTTGGTGAATGTTCCATGTGCACTTTAAAAGCTTCTGTTGTTGGGTGGAGTGTTCTATAAATGTCAGTTAGGTCAAGCTTATTGATAATGTTCTTTATGTCTTCTATATCCTTGCTGATTTTCTGTCTACGTGTTCTATTGATTACTGAGGGAGGAGACCTGAATTCTTCAACTATAATTAGTTATTTGTGTACTCTCCTTTCAGTTTCATCAGTTTTTGCTCTATGTATTTTGAAGCTCATTTGTTAAGTGCATACATTTAGGATTATTCTGCCTTCTTGGTGTATGTATTGACCTTCTTATCATTATGTAATGTCTCCTTTTCCCTGGTGATAATTCTTGTTGTGAAGTCTACTTTGTCTGATATTAACACGACACTCCTCCTGTTTTTGATTGTTGCTTGCATAGTGTATCCTTTTTCATCATTTTACTTTAAAAAAATACATTTAATTTTTTAGAGCAGTTTTAGATTTACAGAAAATTGTGCATAAAGTACAGAGAGTTCCCATGTATCCTCCCTGCATTGTTTCATTAACATATTGCATTTCTGTGGTTGTTGTTGTTAGGTGCCGTTGAGCTGGTTCTCACTCATGACGACCCTATATACAGCAGAACAAAACACTGCCCAGTCCTGCGCCATCCTCACAATCGTTGCTATGTTTGAGCCCATTGTTGCAGCCACTGTGTCAATCCATCTTGTCGAGGGTCTTCCTCTTTTTTACTGACCCTCTACATGATGTCCTTCTCCAGGGACTAGTCCCTCCTGATAACATGTCCAAAGTACATGAGACCGAGTCTCACCATCTTCGCTTCTAAGGAGCATTCTGGCTGTACTTCTTCCAAGACATATTTGTTTGTTCTTCTGGCAGTCCATGGTATATTCAATGTTCTTCACCAAGACCATAATTCAAATGCGTCAATTCTTCTTCGGTCTTCCTTATTCAGTACCCAGCTTTTGCATGCGTACAAGGTAATTGAAAATACCATGGCTTAGGTCAGGCAAACCTTAATCCTCAAGGTGACATCTTTGCTTTTTAACACCTTATAGAGATCTTTTGCAGCAGGTTTGCCCAATGAAATATGTTATTTGATTTCTTGACTGCTGCTTCTATAGTTTTGCCTTTTCTGGAATGTCATATAGTTGGAATCATGTAGTAGGTAGACTTTTCAGACTGAATTCTTTCACTTAGCTTTATGCACTGAAGGTTCCTCCATGTATTTTCTTACATTGATAGCTCATTTCTTTTTATGGCTAAGTAATACTCCATCGTATGGCTGTACCACAGTTTACCTATTCACCTGTTGAAGAGCATCTTGGTTGCTTCCAATTTTTGACAACTATAAAGCTGCTTTAAACATTTGTGTGCAGGTTTCTTTGCAGACATAAGTTTTCAACTCATTTGGAAAAATATCTAGAAGCTTGAATGCTGGGTTTTATGGTAAGCCTATGTTTAGCTCTGTAAGAAACTGCCACACTGTCTTCCAAAGTGGCTCTACCATTTTCATTCACATTAACAGCGAATGAGAGTTCCTATTGCTCTGCGTCCTGGCCGGCATTAGGTGTTGTCAGTGTTTTTAATTTTGTTGTTGTTAGCTGCCGCTGAGTTGGTTCCAACTCATAGTGACCCTATGTACAACAAAATGAAACACTGCTTGGGCCTGGGCCATTGTCACAATCTTGTTATGCCTGAGCTTGTTGTTGCAGCCACTGTGTCAATCCATCTCATTGAGGGTTTTCTTCTTTTTCACTAGCCTTCTACATGATGTCGTCCAGGGACTGATCCCTCCTGATAACATGTCCAAAGTATGTGAGACGAAGTCTTGCCATCCTTGCTTCTAAGGAGCATTCTGGTTGTACTTCTTCCAAGACAGATTTGTTCGTTCTTTTGGCAGTCCATGACATATTCAATATTCTTCACCAACACCATAATTCAAAGGCGTCAATTCTCCTTCAGTCTTCTTTACTCATTGCCCAGCTTTCACAAGCGTATTAGGCGATTGAAAACACCATGGTTTCGGTCAGGCGCACCTTAGTCCTTAAAGTGACATCTTTGCTTTTTAACACTCCAAAGAGGTCTTTTGCAGCAGATTTGCCCAGTGCAATGTATTGTTTGATTTCTTGACTGCAGCTTCCATGGGTGTTGATTGTGGATCCAAGTAAAATGAAATCGTTGACAACTGCAATCTTTTCTCCGTTTATCATGATGTCGCTTATTGGTTGATTTGTGAGGATTTTTGTTTTATGTTGAGGTGTGATCCATACTGAAGGCTGTGGTCTTTGATCTTCATCAATAAGTGCTTCAAGTCCTCTTCACTTTCAGGCAAGGTTGTGTCATCTGCATATCGCAGGTTGTTAATGAATGAGTCTGTCTCCAATCCTGATGCCACGTTCTTCTTCAAATGGTTCAGCTTCTCGGATTATTTGCTCAGCATACAAATTGAATAAATAAAGTGAAAGGAAACAATCCTGACGCACACGTTTCCTGACTTTAAATCATGCAGTATCCCCTTATTCTGTTCAAATGACTGCATCCTGATCTATGTACAGTTTCCTCATGAGCACAGTTAAGTATTCTGGAATTCCAGTCTTCGCAATGTTATCCATAACTTATTATGATCCACACAGTTGAATGCCTTTGCATAGTCAATACAACACGGGTAAACATCTTTCTGGTCTTCTCTGCTTTCAGCCAAGATCCATCTGACATCAGCAATGATATCCCTGGTTCCACGTCCTCTTCTGAATCCAGCTTGAATTTCTGGCAGTTCCCGGTTGATGTACTGCTGCAACCGCTTTAGAATGATCTTCAGCAAAATTTTACTTATGTGTGACATTAATGGTATTGTTCGATAATTTCTGCATTCTGTTGGATCACCTTTCTTTGGAATAAGCATTAATATGGATCTCTTCCAGGCAGTTAGCCAGGTAAGCTGTCTTCCACATTTCTTGGCATAGACAAATGAGCACTTCCAGCGCTGCATCTGTTGTTGAAACATCTCAGTTGGTAGTCAGTCAGTTCCTGGAGCCTTGCTTTCCACCAGTGCCTTCAGTGCAGCTTGGACCTCTTCCTTCAGTGCCATTGGTTCTTGATCTTATGCTACCTCCTGAAATGTTTGAACATCAACCAATTCTTTTTGGTACAGTGACTTTGTGTATTCCTTCCATCTGCTTTTGTTGCTTCCTGTGTTTTTCAGTATTTTGCCCGTAGAATCCTTCACTATTGCAACTCAGGGCTTGAATGTTTTGTTCAGTTCTTTCAGCTTGAGAAATGCCGAGTGTGTTCTTCACTTTTGGTTTTCTGACTTTAGGTCTTTGCACATGTCAGTATAATACTTTACTTTGTCTTCTTGAGTTTTTTATTTTAGACATTTTAATAGGTGTGTAGTGGTATCTCTTTGTTTAACTTGCAATTCCCTAATGACACATAATGTTGAGCATTTTTTCATACAATTATTTGCCATCTGAATGTATTTTTTGGAGAGGTTCTGTTTAGATCCATTTTGTAATTGGGTTATTTGTTTTCTTACTGTTGAATTCTTGTGTAAAAATCCTTTATTAGACATATGTTTTGCAAATATTTTCTCCCAGCCTGTGGCTTATTCTTTCTCTATTGACTTGCTTTTACTCATTTGTCAAAGATCAGTTTATTATATTTGTGCAAGTCTATTTCTGGGCTCTCTGTTCTGTTCCACTGGTCTATTTTCCTGTTCCCTTGTCAATACTACACTATCTTGATCACTGCACTCTATAGTAAGGCTTGAATTTGGGTAGCTTCAGTCCTCCAACTCTGTTCTTCTTTAGTATTGTATTGGCTGTTCTGAGTATTCTTTTAGTTTTAATGTATCTGTGTTTTTATATCGGAAGTGGGTTTCTTGAAGACAGAATATAGTTGAGTCTATTTTTTAAAATCCGATTTGACAGTAACTGTCTTTTAATTGGTATATCTAGACCTTTCACATTTAATGTAATTATTGATATGGTCTACACCTCAACATTAAAAAAAAATCCTCATAACTGGACCAGTATGGATTATACCTCAACATAAAAAAACCCAAAAATTTTCACAACTGGACTAATAAGCAACTTGATGATAAACGGAGAAAAGACTGAAGCTGTCAAGCATTTCATTTTACTTGGATCCACAATCAACGCCCATGGAAGCAGCAGTCAAGAAATCAAGTGATGTACTGCATTAGGCAAATCTGCTGTAAAAGACCTCTTTAAAGTATTGAAAAGATGTCACTTTGAGAACTAAGGCACATCTGACCCAAGTCATGGTGTTTTCAATCACCTCATATGCATGCAAAAGCTCGACAATGAATAAGGAAGACCAAAGAAGAATTGATGCTTTTGAATTATGGTATAGGTGAAGAATAGTGAATATAGTATGGACTGCCAGAAGTAGGAGCAAGTCTGTCTTGGAAGAAGTACAGCCAGAATGCTCCTTAGAAGGGAGGATTGCAAGACTTTGTCTCACGTACTTGGGACATGTTATCAGGAGGGACCAGTCCTCAGAGAAGGACATCATGCTTGTTGAGCAAAAAAGAAGACCCTCAATGAGATGGTTTGACACAATGGCTGCAAGGATAGATTCAAACATAGCAACAATTGTGAGGATGGCACAGGATCTGGCAGTGTTTTGTTCTGTTGTACATAGGGTTGCTAAGAGTCAGAACTGACTCATTGGCACCTAACAACAACAACAACATTGATATGGATGGATTTAGGTCTGCCATTTTATTATTTGCTTTCTTATTTTTGCCCTTTACATTTTGCTTCTTTGTTCTTCCTTTCCTGTCCTCTTTTGGATTATTTGACTATTTGTCAACATTCCATTTTAACTTACCTACTGGCTTTTTATGGAGCCCTGATGGCACAGTGGTTAAGTGTTTGGCTGCTAACCAAAAGGTTGGCAGTTCGAACCCACCAGCAGTTCTCGGAAACCCTATGGGGCAGTTCTACTCTGTCCTATAGGGTCACCATGAGTCGGAATCGACTCAATGGCAATGGGTTTCATTTTTGGTTTACCGGCTTTTTGGCTTTAGCTGTTTGTATTTTCGTTGTTGTTCGTGGTTACTATAGGGATTACTATATACATATCTAACCTTCCCCAGTCTACTTAGAGTTATTAGTTTACTACTTGAATTAAAATATAGAAGACTTAAAACCATATAGATCTTTTTACTCTCCCTATTGACCTTTATGTTATAACTATCACATGTTACATCTACATACATCGAAAATTTACCAGGAAATGTTATAATTTTTGTTTTCAATTCATATTTTTAAAAACTTAAGAGAAGGACTTCTGGGCAACATGATGCTATAGTCAGAAGCACCATGCCATCCCTCTGCAGCAAAGATCAGAGAAACTAAGTGAAACAGAGTCACACATCAATCCTGAAACCCTAAGCATCAAATGAAGAGATAAAGAACTCAGCCAAGCACCGAATGGAATAAGAAACTGACCGAGAACAGAGAGGGAGGAGAGATACATGCAGAGGTCCCCTATCAGCTACCACAGCACAGATCTGCCATCTTGGACTCCTATCAGAAATCAGCAAACAGGGGGTATGAGAAAGCAGCTTCATGGAGCTTCCAGCAGGAGACAGAACAACTGGAAACCAGCAATAAATGCTTTCCCACCCGCCTCCCTTCTTCACTCCCACTTAGCCTCCTCTGCTTCTTACAGCCAACAGTCTCTTGGCAGGGAAGCACCAGCTTCACCCCGGTCTCACTTAGATTCCACCTGCCCACACTGGCCAGCTCTCTGAATGCCTTTTGTTGGCTGTTGGTGTTGCTTTTTTCTGCTTCTTTAGATTTCTTCCTTACCTCTCACCACCTCCCCCTCCTTTCTCTCAAATACCTGGCTCCATGTGCCATATTTGCTTCTTTCTGAAAGGCTGTGAAACACTGCTCGACTGTGAAACTGCTTCCTGGTCTGTGCAGCCATGCTGGTAGGGCCTCCAGGGCTTTTTTTTTGTTTGTTCCAATTTGTTCTGCTTTGATTTGTTTGTGTGTTTTCTTTTTCTTTTTTTCCTGAGCTTGGGAGCCTGTTCTAGCTGGGCAGTACCACACAGCTTGGAAGTTACTCTCTTACTCTGCACAGATGCAAAGGGACATCCCTGGGGGCATTTCTTTTTTCTTGTTTTTGGTTTGTTTTTGTTTTTCTTTGTTTTGTTTTCTTCTTTCTCTTATTCTCTTTTTGTCTTCATTTTCAGTCTCTCGATTCATTCATTTTTTTCCTTTTACCCTTTTTCTTTTTTTCCATTTTTATTTTCCCCCACTTCTCAGTCTCTCATCTCTCCACTCCAGTGGCAAGCTCCCTCAGCACTCTTTTTTGTTTGTGTGTATGTTTTTGGCTCCTGTTCCTTTCTCTTCTCTCTCATGTTTCCCATACCCATCTTAGTGTGACACATCACTACCCCTTCCTTCCTGCCTACCTGTATTGTACACTGAACATCACACTCGCAAGCAGCACAGGCATGGCCTACTGGAACCTGCCCTGCACTGATTCCTGGTCCACACTGTCAGCCCTGGTATGTGCCACAAACAACCCATCTCAGGAACTCCCCTTCAGCTGGACCTGCCCTGCTGTACCATACCTGAGGGACTGACCCTGCCCATAGGAGAAGGAGGTGAAAAGTATCATGCCTACAGATGAGCAAACAACAAAGAATTCACAGCCTGCCTGCTCAGACATAACCAAATAAAACAAAAAAGCAGGATGAAACAGACAAATCTACAATCAATAAACGAGGAAAATAACTACTGAATGCCCCGAAGACAGCAGAAAATATCAAAACATTTACAAAAACAGGACAGGATGGTTCCAGTAGGCATCCAAAATAAAACACCAGATGACCTTCCAGTAGAAGAAAAGGCACTAAACCTAACTGATAGAGAATTCAAATCTTTAATATTCAGAATTATCCAAGAATTGAAGCAAAAAGCAGGCAAAAAAGAGGAAAAAATAGACAAATTCATGGAAAAGGCAGAAAAATTCATGGAAAATACAGACCAAAAAATGGAAGAATTCAAGAACATAATACAGGAACAAAATGCTAAAATAAATTCACAACTAGAAATCACAATTAGAAATCCAAAAGATGAACAACAAGATTTCAGAAATGGACGGTGTCATAGAAGGACTGAGGGGCAGGTTTGAAATGATGGAAGATATGATCAGTGAAATTGAAGACAAACATTTGGATACAACTCTGAGGAAAAATCAGAAAAAAGAACGAAGAAAACTGAAGAAAACCTGAGAATTATGTGGGATACAATCAAAAGCAAAAATCTGCGAGTGATTGGAGTTCTAGAACAGGGGGAGAAAACAGAAGACACAGAGAGGATCATTGAAGAATTGCTGACAGAAAACTTCCCCAATATCATGAAAGATGAAAAGCTGACCATCCAAGAAGCTCAATGAACCCTATATAAGATAGACCCCAGAAGAAAAT
>NW_004443956.1:19054293-19055402 GCF_000243295.1 Trichechus manatus latirostris | reverse complement strand
TACAAGACTTATTAAAGGGAGTGCTTCGATCTGAGAACAACAACATCAGAACACAGGCTAAATATAGGACACAGGATTGTACTAGCCAGACGCCAGCCTAGGAAATGAACTCTTAAGGACTGTGCAAAACAAAAAGAATTACAACGGGGAACCAGAGAGGTTAATCTGTAAATGACAACAGCATCAGAACAATAAAAGAAGGAATAAACGGTGTAGGCATAGAACCTTCTAATGGAGAGGAAGGCAAGGTGATACCAAGTAATAATAGACTGGTTCAAACCTAGGAAGATAAGGGTAAATTTCAAGGTAACCACAAACAAAGTTAACAAACCTCTTTATCAAAATAAAGAAGAAAAACATAAAGTCTTAGTAAAAACAAAACCTACAAAAACAAAAGAAATGAAAAAAAAAATCCACAAACAAAAGGAACTCAGCACAGGAGAGTAGTAGGAACAAAGAAAACATCAACATCACAAAAAAAAGCACTACAAAATGCAATCCCACTCCTAGGACTATATCCTAGAGAAATAAGAGCTGTCACATGAATAGACATATACACACCCATATTCATTGCAGCACTGTTCACAATAGCAAATAATGGAAACAACCTAAATGCCCATCAACAGATGAATGGATAAACGAACTATGGTACACACACACAATGGAGTACTATGCAATGAGAAAGAACAACAATGAATCTGTGAGGCAGCTCATAACATGGATGAAACTGGAGGACATTATGCTGAGTGAAATAAGTCAATCACAAAAGGACAAATACTGTATGAGACCTCTACTGTAAAAACTCATGTAAAAATTTACACACAAGAAGAAAAAGTCTTTGTTGGTTATGAGGGATGGGAGGGGTGTGAGGGGGACTAAATAGACAATAGATAAGTGGTAACTTTGGTGAAGGGTAAGACAGTACACAATATTGGGAAAGCCAGCACACCTTGTACAAGGAAAGGTCATGGAAGCTCCATAGACACTTCCAAACTCCCTGAGGGACTGAATTGCTGGGTGGAGGGCTGTGGGGACAATGGTCTTGGGGAACATCTAGCTCAATTGGCTTAACACAGTTTATAAAGACAATGTTCTCCATTCTACCTTGG
>NW_004443956.1:19015466-19054193 GCF_000243295.1 Trichechus manatus latirostris | reverse complement strand
AAAAAAAAAAAAAGAATTATCTATGTGAGATCAAATTGACAACAGCATCTCAAATGGTTTGATGGGAAGCCTAGGGGGCAGTGAGTTGAAGATAATGGTGATGGAATAATTTGGAAAAGGATAGTGAGAATAGGAGCACAACCGCAAGAATGTAATCGATGTCAGTGAATTGTACATGTAGAAACTTCTGAAATGGTGTAACTTTGGCTATGTATATTTTCACCAAGAAGTCGAGAAGGGAGAGTGTTGACATGTTGTGGGGTTGTTAACCAATGTCATAAAACAATATGTGTACTGACTGTTTGATGAGAAACTATTTGTTCTGTAAAACTTCATCTAAAGTACAATTAAAAAAATTTAAAAAAAAAACTGAAGAGGAAAAATATTCTGTATCTTCCACATAGCTACCATTTCCATTGCTCTTTCTTCATTGCTAAGATCCAAGTTTCCCTTCAGCCTGAAGAATTTCCTTCAGAACTGGTTTGCTGGCAATGAATTGTCTTAGTTTTCCTTCATCTGAGAATGTCTTTATTTCACTTTCATTCCTGATGGATATATTTGCTGGAAATAGACTGCTGGGTTGACAGTTCTATTCTTTCAGCGCTTGAAAGGAGTTGTTTCTCTGTCTTCTGGACTCTGGTTTCTGATGAGACATCGGAAGTCACTCTAATTGCTGTTTTCCTGTATGTAGTGTGTTGTCTTCCTCCAGTTGTTTCAAGATTTCTTTACTTCTACTTTTCCACACTTTGAACATGATATCTCTGGCTGTGACTTTCTTTGAGTTTATCCTATATTGGGTTTGCAGGACTTCTTTAATCTTTAGATTTATACTTGCTAGTAAATTTAGAAAATTTTTGGCCACTCTTTATTTTTTTCTCCACCAATCTCCTTTTCTCCTCCTTCTGGTATTTCAGTGACATGAATGTTATAACTTTTGATATTGCCTTACACAATCTTGAGGCTCTGTTCATTTTTTTTCAATCTTTTTTCTCTCAGTTTTTTAGTTCTGATAATTTCTAATGATAAATGATCTATCTTCACATTTACTGGCTCTTTTCTCTGTTTTTTCCACTCTGCTATTGAGCCCATGCAATGATATTTTTATTCCAGATATTGTATTTTTCATTTCTGAAATTTCCATTAAGTTCTTTTTCATAGTTTCTATGTCTCTGCTGGAAACATCTATCTTTCCATTTATTTCATATATGATTATCTTTACCTCATGGAGCATAGTTATAATAGCTGCTTGAAAGTCTGTGTTTGATAATTCCGACATCTGGATCATTTTGGGATTTGAATTTGTTGGCTGTCTTTTCCCCTGAGAATTGTTCAAATCATTTTGGTTCTGTATAAGTCAATTTTGGATTGTATCCTGGACATAGTGGATGTTATGTTGTGTAGACTCTAGATCCTATTATAATCCTCTAGAGAATGTTGATTTCTTTTTTTCTCTTATCTGAGTATCAACCTAGTTAATTTCAGACTTTAAGTTCTATCTTGCCTTCTGTGATAATTTTTCAAAGCCTTTGCTATGTTGCTTTGTATCTGTCCCATGCATGCTCCACTAAGGGGTTAGTCAGAGACTTATGCAGTAGTTTAAGATCTTAATTCAGTTCTCAAAATATTCAATATGTTGCTATGAGTTTATCATAAATAAATAAAATTACATAGCAATTTAGTTTCCCATTTGATAGTTTGTACACAAAGTGTTCCATGACATTGGTTCCATTCCCCACAATGTACCTGACCCATATATATATATGCCATTCAGGGGTTAATTTGAGACTTTGGTGATGGTTTAAGTATTCATTCAGTTCTCAAGCCCTTGATATACTGATTTGGGTCTGTCTTGGCCCATGTACAGCTTGGAAGTGAGCCCGCTATTGTCTGGGTTCATACACACATTTAGAGGATCTCCTTATTCAGATCTCTCCTCTCCCAATTTCCTCCCAACTCTCTGACCACAGGGGATCATTTCTGTGTTCCTCTGGCCAGAAATATGGGCTTTCTAGTTAGTACTATTGCCACTGCCCAGCTCCCGAGTGAGTGCCACCCTTGACAATGCTGACAGAAAAGAGAGAGAGAGAAAAAGGGAACTCATCATCATGTGGGTCTCCTCTTCAAGTTTAGACTTCTCCCCATAATCCACCTGCTTTGTTGACTTTTCAAGGTCCTCAGGTAGTTGCTCTTTGTATTTTGCTCAGTTTTAGTTATAACCAGCAGGAATGGTAGACTGTATCTATTCAAGAGTTACTCCATCTTGCCCCATCTCTTTCTGCTGATTCTTACCTTTTCATCTCTGATGCCCCATTATATTTCCATGCAATCCAGCTTCCATTAATCTTTCGCCAACTGCTGACAAATGTCTAAATCCCAGGGGTGGACAGGGCTGTATTTTCTTCCCATAGAGAATGTGAGCCACTAGCACATCATTGGGGGTGGCCACCAAGTTCTCCTCAAGAGTCCAGAGGACAAAGGATATCTCAGGGGGAGCTCTTATTCAGTTCAGCTGGCCAACATATCATCTTTGATGCTGTAAGCTCAGAGGTTATCTCCAGTGTCAAAGGAGAATTATTGTTAACTGCTGTTGAGTTGATTCTGACTCATGATGACCCATGTGTGCAGAGTGGAACTACTCCATAGGGTTTTCAAGGCTGTGACCTTTCAGGAGCAGATTGCCTGGCCTGTCTTCTGAGGCTCCTCTGGGTGGGTTTGAACTGCCAACCTTTAGCCTAGCAGTTGACCGCTTATCCAGAAAAGTGTAAATTAGGGTATAAGCACTAGCAATTAATGAGAGCTCAGAGAAGCTCAGTGAGCCTTACAGTAAGTGAAATGCCAACTTTTTCAGGGGATGAAGGGCCAAGTGAGAGGTCGAGGTCTCTCAGAGGTGTGGAGCTGCCCTTCCTGCTAGGTAAGCCCAACCCTACATCCAGTGGCAGAGTCTTGGCCAGAAGAATGGTAAGAACCTTGCTGAGGAGTGAATCTAGAGCTGAGATGGGCAGGAGAGGGTAAAGAGTATTCACAGAGCTTCAGGCAAGATGTGCAGTGTCCAGAGACTTTGAAAAATATTCACTTGTCAGGGAGTTCGGGCTTTCTGGAGTGTGTAGCAACCATAGTTCTTTGGCAGTTTATCAGAACCTGACAAAGCAATTTCTCCTATCAGCTTTGAGACATATTGTCTTGACTGCTGCTTTGCATTCAAGGTTGCCTTTTTGCCACACTGAACAACTGTAGGTGCTTGAGTCTGATAGCAAATATGTTCTTGCTTACTTCTTTCTTTTTTATTGTGCATTTGGTAAAAGATTACATAGCAATTTAGTTTCCCATTTGATAGTTTGTACACAAAGTGTTCCATGACATTGGTTCCATTCCCCACAATGTACCTGCCCTCCCGCCATTTCTGTCCTAGGTTCCCCATTTCCTTTCATCCTGGATTGCTACCCCTTCCTGTCTTTTCATCTTTGCTTTTGGGCAAATGTTGCCCTTTTGATCTCATATAATAGACTGTTCTAAGGAACATGTTCCTCTTGGGTGTTGTTTATGTTATGGGCATGTCTATGGTTTGGCTGATGGGTGGTCTCCAGGGATGGCTTCAGTTCCAGTTCAGAAGGGTGTCTTAGGGCCATAGTCTCGGAGGTTCCTCCAGTCTCTACCAGACCAGTAAGTCTGATCTTTTCTATGAATTTGATTTTTTGTCCTGCAATTTTTCTCCCGCTTTGTCCAGGACCCTCTGTTGTGATACCAGTCAGAGCAGTCAATAGTGGTAGCCAGGCACCATCTAGTTTTTCTGGTCTTGGGGTCATGTAGGCTGTGGTTCATGTGGTCCATTAGTTCTTCAGACTAATTGCTGTTTTGGGTCTTTGGTTTTCTTAATTCTCTTTTGCCCTGGATGGTAAGACACCAATAGTTGTATTTTAGATGGCTGCTCACAAGCTTTTAAGACCCCCAGACTGTTGTTGTTTAATTCTCCTCTTTCAAGTGTATCCTGAAGTATCCAGGTACAGGAGCCAGCAGTTCTGTCTTGTGGGATCTCCAACCCAGTTAAAAAATCACTGTCTTGGAAAGTTAGACAAGTGGGAATGGGGAACCCAAGGTCAAGAAGGGGAGAGTGTTGACAACCAATGTCACAAAACAATATGTGTATTAATTGTTTAATGAGGAACTAATTTGCTCTGTAAACCTTCATCTAGAGCACAACAAAAAAAGAAACTGAAAAAAGAAAGAAGTTACTGTCTCCTTGAAGCCTTTTCTGATTCTCCCAAAGTACTCTTTACATCATGCATACAGCATGTGTCCTGCTGTCCTTCACTTTTCTGTTTATGCATCCATTCCTTCCTGGTCTATGTGTTCTTACAGGAGAGAAATTTGTCTTACTTACCCTGGGTAGTGCAAACAGTTAACGGCACTTGGCTGCTAACCAAGAAGTTGGAGGTTCAAATTCACCCAGAGGCACCTTGGAAGACAAAAAATCAGCCACTGAAAACCTTATGGAGCGCAATTCTACTCTGACACTAATGGGGTCTCGATGAGTTGGAATTGACTTGATGGCAACTGGTTTTTGATGGTTTCCTGGCAAGGCTTTCCTGTGGGCTTTGCAAAGGAAGGATCATGACTGAGTCACTCATCTCTAGCCTTGCCTGATGCCTAATCCTAACTGCATCCCTGTGCTTGTGGTGTGATGATGATGACTGGGAGAAAGGGAGAGAGATGAAAGGGGTGGGAGCTGAGGTAGTGGGTCACCTCTCCACTCTGGGTCCCAGTACTTCATCCCACAAAGCAAGGACAGGTCTCTCCTGCTGTAATCCCCTGATTCCAGGTTCTGATTCCAGAGCTCTCTGTAACACTCAAGTACAGAAAGCCCAGCCTTGTCACCAGTTACCTCTCCTTTTGCCTCCTATCTCCACCAGCAAACCTGGAGTGACTGCTCCACTCTCACAAGTCCAAGTGGTCACACTGTTTATTAAGCAGCTACTAGTGAGTCCCGTGGTGCATGTGGGAAAATGAGAAGAGACTGAATAAAATAGGAGCCAACATTCAGTCATCAGGGAGCATAAGGAGGAGAGTAAGCTCATTCCTTCACAATGTATTCATTCAATACATACTTTTCAAGTCCTTAGAGGAACCCTGGTGGCTTAGTGGTTAAGAGCTATGGCTGCTAACCAAAAGGTTGGCAGTTCAAATCCACCAGCCTCTCCTTGGAAACCCTCTGGGGCAGTTCTACTCTGTCCTATAGGGTCCCTATAAGTCGGAACCGACTCGACAGTACCTAAAAAAAACAAGGGGGTGCCAGGTGCTGTGATAGGTTCGAGAAGTATAGCGGTAAACAAGTCAGGCTTTGGATTCAAGTTTAGTTCTCCACTTACCTTGGTCAAGTCCTTAACCTGTGATATGGGAAGAACACATACCTATGGGGTTGTTGTGAGGATGAAATGAACTAATGCTCACAGAGGAGAGTACTTGGCCTCGGCACATATCAACCGCTCCAAGTTAGCTCTTGTTGCTGTTGCTATGACTAGGCGAAGTCTTCGCTGGGCTGCAACTGTCTTTGAAAATGTAAAGTGTTTCCCAGTGCACAAGTCCCTCATTTGGCCCTCTAGATAGGACAAGCTGATTCTTGGCCCCCTGTGCTGTCTGACACACTCCAGCAGCCTCCCTCCCACTCAGGCCCCTTTCAGTGTCTGTTTGATGACCCACCTGGTGCCATCCAAACCCACGCACCCCCCATTGCTCCCTCCACCTGTTTTCCATTCTGTGGCATCAGGTGCCACACACCCCTTCCTGTTGCTGGGGAGGTCCCCTGGCCACCAGGATAGGGAGAGAAGGTAAGTCTTTTTGGTTTTTGCTTCCCTCTTGGGGAGGAAAAGGAGAGTGTGACATTAATAAATCAAAAAAACCCAGGGCCATGCCCTCAGGTGCCTCAAACTATGGCTGGCAGGAGGAGCATGGACAAAGCCAGCTTTCCCACCTCCCTGCCCCGCGTCCCCTGAGCCCCGGGCTGGCATCTGTGCCAGGACTCTCTCCCGGCTAGCCACTGCCCCCCTGAGAGCCCACCAAGTTCAGAAAGCCTGCAGGCCCGAGGAAGACGCAGAGGACCACCTGGCCAGTGGCAATGGGACAGGCCACCCGCCACGGGGGAGCACAGTGCGCCCAGGGGCTGCCGGGCTTCGGGCCACCCACCTTACATATATGAGATATATATAGGTGCCTGGTGGCCGGGACAGCTTTATGGGATATAGCTAAAGCCTGTTTAAAGGAGACAGGGAGAGGGAGGAAGGGAGGAGGTGAAGACAGCAGAGCATGGAGTTAGCCACAGTGCGTCATGGTGTCCCCCGGCACGGGTGGCTCTGTCGTGTGTGGAACGTTGTCCCTGCGGGTCCGTGGCCGGCACAAGCGCGAAGCTGGAGATTTTCAGCATCCTCGCTGAAAGCCTCTTCCACACTGCCTTCCTGTTGCCAGCCTCCGTCTCGGCCTCCCCCTTTAGCACGGCAGACATCTGTCACAACCCGGAAGCTGAAATGCCCTTCCTGAGCACAAGAAAAGAGCGCAAGGCCTGCCTCCCAGAAGGTCTCAGGGATGCTAGTGATGATCATGGGGTCTAGCTCACACGGCAAAATAGCTGGAAATATTTTTCAAGGTATTGCTTTTCAAAATAATCTAATGCTTGACCCTCAAATGTTGGGTGGGGCAAAGAGTGCAGTATGTGAGGAGGTCGGCTGTAATTGTGCCCATTTAGCAGAGGAAGACTGGAGGCCAGGCAGGTTCTTACTTGGGAACCTGGACCACAAGTCAGTGTGTCTGGATTCTTGGCTGGAGTTGTGTTCAGGACAGGGGTCACGAGTCCGACTTGCCGTTCTGGCTTCCCTACTGCCTAGCGTGATGGGGCAAGTGGTCTAAGTCCTTGGTGTTTCTGTTCTCCTTCTCCGCAAAATGGAAGTGATAACTAGTAACCATCTCATAGGTGAGCTTTAAATGTTTTATTTAAAGCATAAAAAGTGCTTAGAACCCTGCCTGGTACATTGTAAGTGCTTAATAAATAGTAGCCCCTGGTCTGTCAGTTTGTTATGCGGTGGTGGCTTGTGTGCTGCTTGGATGCTGGAAGCTATGACACTGGTATTTCAAATGCCAGCAGAGTTACCCACGCTGGACAGGTTTCAGAGGAGTGTTCAAACTAAGACAGACTAGAAAGAAAGGCCTGGTGATCTACTCCCAAAAATCAGCCAATGAAAATTTTATGGATCACAGAATATTATCCGAGACTGACTCACTTTCTTTGGCCACGTCATCAGGAGGGACTGATTGCTAGAGAGGTACACCATGTTTGGTAAAGTGAAGGGCCAGCAAAAAACCAGGGAAGGCTTCAGTGAGATGGATTGACACAATAACCACAACAATGGACTCATACCAATGATCATGAAGATGGCAACCTTTAGTTCTGTCGCACATGGGGGCACCATGTATCAGAGTAGACTTGACAGCAACTAATAACAATTCTCACACTTCTCTTTATCACCTGCTGCTTTGAGCTTCATGTGGTTTTACACCTAGTTAATGTCCATTTGCCAGAGCCTCCTCTCCCTCGGGTCAGCCTCGTTTCCTGGCCCCTAGGTCAGGCCACTAACTCAGGTGCCTCTAAGGACCCAGCAGGTAACATAAATGAGCAAAGTGAGTGAAGGGACTGAAGGGCCTCAGCACCAACCTGTGGGTTGTCACCATTTGGAGACGTGGGTTCCGTGTTGACAAACTTTGTCACTTTTCAATGGAAGCCAGAAATCTAAATTTTCACGTGAAGTTTCTTGTTTTTAAAAAATGATGGGAAATAATCCACACTTTGAAAAACAAAACAAACAGAAATCTATGGGCCAAGCCTAGGGACTGTGTCCTGGATCTAGCCACTAAAGCTCTCCTCTACAAGGGGTGGCGATTCCCCGGAACTGACAGGCTGTATACCTGTATAAATAGGGAGCCATGTTCACTGTTTCCTCACTTTTTTTGGCCACTTAGAAATGGCAAAATCCCTGTTCCAATAATGATGGCCACATAAACCCAGATTTAGAAGAAAAGTCTAGGGGAGTTGCCAACAGACTGTTCTATGGGCTTTTACTTCTTGATTCAAGAAGAACTTAACCCATTCCTGGTGGCATATTCCTGACAGATTATTAAATGAGACAGCTTGGGGCACATCCTGACCTCTAAGCTGATATCCGCCATTAGTGCCCCAGGGCTGGAGGAGCTGAGCTGGGGAGACCTGAAGAGCACTGGGGCTCTGGTTCTTCTGTGCCAGTAGAGAGGAGGCGGTGCAGGAGGACTCAGGACTTGCAGACAGCCATATGCAGCAGGGCCCACACCCAAAGCTGGGCTGCTTGAGTTCTGGTTTAATTGTTAGCAAGTGGAGTTGCCCTTTTTGAAGCCAGGCAGCTTCTAGGAGACAGAACAAAGCCTGGTGAGCCATGGGGTCCAGCATACTTGCTGGACGTGACAACTTCCTTGTGGATCTACTCATTGGGAAGCAGATGAGTTTCCTTTGCCACTATAACAAATTACCACACACTTAGTGGCTTAAAACAACACAGGTTTATTATCTGAGAGTTCTGGAGGTCATAAGTCTGAAATGAGTTTTATGATGTTAAAATCAAAGTGTTCGTAAGACTGCATTCCTTCTGGAGTCTCCAGGGGAGAATCTGTTTCTTTGCCTTTTCCAGCTTCTAAAGGCCACCCACATGCCTCGAGCTTCAAACCGTATCACTCCCACCTCTGCTTCTGTCGTCCCATCTCCTTTTTCTGACTTTGACCATCTTGCCTCTTTCTTATGAAGACTCTTGTAATGACAATGAGTTCACTCAGACAATCCTAGTCAATTTTCCCATCTCAAGATTCTAAACTAAATTACATTTGCAAAGTCCTTTTTACCATGTAAGGTAGCGTATTCACAGACTGTGGGGGTGGGACGTGGTCACCTTCCACCGTAGGCCTGCGAGATTCCAGTGGGAAAGTCCTGAAAACTCCCCATCTGTCATGGATTGAATTGTGTCCCCCCAAAAATATGTGTAGTAACTTGGCTAGGTCATGATTCTCAGTATTGTATGATTATGTAATCTGATGTGATTTCCTTATGTGTTATAAACTCTATCACTATGATGAGGTTATATGTGATCTCCTTATGTGTTGTAAATTCTATCACTGTGGTGAGGTTATGCTAGTGAGGTTTACAAGATTAGATAGTGTCTTAATCCAATCTCTTTTGAGATATAAAAGACAGAAGTGAGCAGAGACACATGGGAACCTCATACCACCAAGAAAGCAGTGCTGGGAGCAGAGCATGTCCTTTGGACCTGAGGTTCCTGCGCAGAGAAGCTCCCAGACCAAAGAAAGACTGATGACAAGGACCTTCCTTCAGAGCCAATGGAGAAAGCGTTCCCCTGGAGCTGACACCCTGAATTTCGACTTCTAGCCTACTGGACTGTGAGAGAATAAATTTCTCTTTGTTAAAACCATCCACTTGTGGTATTTCTGTTACAACAGCACTAGATGACTAAGATACCATCTTAGCCCTTGTATAGTGACAAATTTGTACGTAGGGGCTGATAGTCACTTCTACATCTCTGCACATCACACTAAATTCTCTCTACACTGGTGTTTCTCATGTTGCACGAATCATCTAGGGGGTTGTTTAAAAACAGACTCTTGTCTCATCTAAGACCTACTGAATCAGACACTCTGTGGGTATGATTCAGGAAACTGTTTTTGTTTTTTTATTGTACTTTAGATGAAGGTTTATAGAACAAACTATAAACAGTTAGTACACATTGTTTTATGACATTGGTTAACAACCCCATGACAAGTCAATACTCCTCCTTCTTTTTTTTTTTAATTTTATTGTTGTACCTTAAGTAAAAGTTTACAATTCAAGTTAGTCTCTCATATAAAAATTTATACATACATTGTTATGTGACCCTAATTGCTCTCCCTATACTGTAACAGCACACTCTTCCTTTCTCCACCCCTGATTTCACATGTCCATTCAACCCTCTCTGCCTTCTCATCTCACCTCTGGACAGGAGCTGCCCCTTTAGACTCATGTATCTACTTGAGCTAAGAAGCACACTCTTCACGAGTATCATTTTATGTCTCATAGTCCAGTCTAATCTTTGTCTGAAGAGTTGGCCTCGGAAATGGTTTTAGTTCTGGGTTGACAGAGAGTCCAGGGGCCATGCTTTCTGGGGTTTCTCCAGTCTCAGTCTGACCATTAAGTCTGGTCTTTTTTATAGTCTCCCTTCTTGACCTTGGGTTCCCTATTACCAGCTTTCTTGTCCCCTCCTACCTTCTAGTCCTTGCCTCTGGGCTGGTGTGCCCCTTTAGTCTCATTTTGTACTATGGGCCTATTTGTCTAATCTTTGGCTAAAAGGTGAATCTCAGGAGTGACTTCATTACTGAGCTAAAAGGGTGTCCGGGGGCCATGTTCTCGGGGTTTCTCCAGTCTGTCAGGCCGGTAAGTCTGATAGGAATCTGTATTTTTAAAAAGCCCCTTGAGTAATTCTTATGCACACTAAAATTTGATACTCTCTATTCTAGACCAAACGGAACTAGCAACATTGGGGCTTGCCCTGACTTCCTAAGTTTACACCCTAGTCAGCTTTGATCACATCCTTGGGTTTTCTTTTCTTTCTCTTGTTACTGTTGTGAGCTGCCGTGGAGTGAGCCCCTGACTTATGCTCACCTCACGCACAGCAGAATGAAATTCTGCCTGCTCGCCTGCCATCCCTATGATCAGTTTTGGATCAGCCCATTGCGATCCATAGGGTTTTCTTTGGCTGATTTTTTTGGAAGTAGATCACTAGGCCTTTCTTCCTAGTTTGTCTTAGTCTGGAAGCTCCGCGGAAACCTGTTTAGCATCATAGCAACACACAAACTTCCATTGACAGACGAGTGGTGGCTGTGCTTGAGGTGCGTTGGCTGGGAATCAAACTAGAGTCTCCTACATCGAAGGTGAGAATTCCACCACTGAACCACCAACTGCCTCCTTTCTTTACCTTAGCACCTCTTGTTTTTGTCTGTCTCCCCTCACTAGAATATGAGTCCCAGGAGAGGAAGGGTCTTTCCTGCTTTGTCCACTGCTGCAGTGCCTGGCACATGGTGGGCTCTCAATGAAGGGATTCCCCTGACCACCTGGTTGCTTCCCAGTGTGGCAGCTGGGTGACAGTGGGGCTCGGTATCCTTGCTGCGGAGCTGTTGGGCCAGCCTGGAGCACCCACCACTCTCCTCTGCCACTGGCCTGGAGACTCTGAGAAACAAACACTGACTGACTATGGTTTCCATTTTGAACCACTTCAACATTGGAATGCAAAGTAGAAACCCTCATTTTTTCCCAGCAGTATTTATTGATACAAAGTGCTGCGTATGAACCCTTTAAAATGTGCATCCTCAGGGATGAGACGCAGCCAAGAGAGCGCTAGGCTGGGGGTAAGCGTGGGGTTCTAGTTCTGACTCTGGTACTAAGTAACTGAGTAGTTTTGGGCGAAGTACAGCACCTCTACCGGCTTCCAGAAAGGAAGGGCCTGGATTCCATTCTCTCAAGGCCCCTTCTGACTCTGTGATTCAGCCAGGGATTACTCACTCTCACAAGTGGTCAGGCTAAGGGGATATTTTCTAGGGTAATTGAGTGTTGCCCCTAATTCCACAGGCACTGAGAAAGAGATTCCTTATTATCCACTTATTAGAACATGGCTTTAAATAGCACCTCCATTTGCTTCCTTACCCCATCAAGTCAGGGTCTCCGTGGAGAAGCAGTTGCCCAGGGGAATGTTCTCTAGTCTGCATCAAGAAGAGTGTCAGCAGCTGGAGCCCTGGGTCTCCTCGACAAGGGATGGAACCTGCTCTCATTTCATTTCCATGTGGTGGTGATTCTCACGCTATGACAATTAAAAAGAAGGAAAAACCATTTGCATTTTTCCTGGGTGTTAATGACCTCCCAAACCAATGTTCAATTGTCTCGTTTAAAACAGTGGAGCATACATTAGCATGAATAATTCAGCTGCCACTGACTTCTTCCACGTACAGGGTAAAAGCCACATTTTTTTTTGACCTGGTTTATTAAGTTAAATCAATTTGTGCAATTTCTATACACACATGGTTTTCATGTTTTAAGGTATGTGATATCCTAAGTAAACTTAGTGTCAAGGTTTAGGGACTTAAATTGATGAAGCGGAGACCTAATTTGTTTTACATAACCTGAAGCCTTAAATTTAATTAACTTTCCATCTTGGGCACTGAGGCACCTACTGGTTAGGTGAGATATGGCTCAAGTAGACGTTGTAAATACACAGACAAAAGAAAAAAGCGTGAAGACCTGGGAGTTGAGGATGATTTCAGAGGAATCGAAGGCATTTGAGGCTAGGGGCTGGAGCAGGGGTGTGGCGGTGGTCAAAAGTGACCAATTGTTGGGATTGCGAGTGGACTGAGAATAAGGCCTGTCTCCCACCTGTCCATCTGCCCTTTCTCACCAGGAAGCTTTCAATCCATAGGCAGGTAGCATTATCTTTACCAACCACACTGCTGGACTGCTTCCATCCAATCCAGAGGGTTCTCTGCATTGGGATGTGTGTGGTGCTGGAAGAGCAGAATCCTGGGCCCCCCCAGGAAGCTCTTAAATTAGAGTTTCTGGGCTGGGTCTTGGGCATCCATATGTTAAACATATTCCAGTTCTTATGTGCATTGAATTCTGAGAATCTCTGCTGTGAAATGAGAGCTGCTTACCTATACATTACTTGTAAGGGGACATGTGAACGTAGTGTCTTTTTCTATTTTGTTGTCCAGTAACACAACAACAACACACACACACACACACACAGAGTAACTACTACCAGGGGTCAAACACTGTATTAGGCACCAGCTTCTCAGAGCTGAGAGACAGTGTTGATATTAAGGTGCTCCCAGTCTAGAGTGGAAAACCAACGGCTACCTCACACTGAGAAATGCCGTGGTGATTCACGAGGGCTTTGAGAGCACATGTAAAAGCTGTCTAACCTAGCATAGGGGTCAGAGAATAAGGTCTTTTCTACGAAATTTGTCTTAATTTAAACAAAGAGTTCATTTTCTCTCTAATAAGAAGTCTGGAGGTAGGTGGCTGCTGGCATTTTTCAGCTGCTTGATAATGTCCTTGTGATTCTCTCGATCTTTCTTTCTCTCATTCCACCTCATGATCTCAAGCTAGAGGTAGCAGAGTCTGAATTTAAAGGAGAAAGAAAGGGGAGGGGGCCGATGGAGCTGTGCCAGATATGTTTATCCTTTTTAACAGAAAACCAGAAACTTTCTCAGAACCCCAGTAGAGCTGGTTATGCCTCATTGGCCAAACTCTGCCACACGGACACCTGAGCTGTGAGGGAAGCTGGGAGAGTGAGCAGTGGGTTTTCTAGACTTTATAATAGAAGCGAGCAAGGAAGAAAGGGGTTGGAAACAGGTGTTGGGTCATCCAACCCCACATATCTGCCACTTATAGACTTCCCCTCAAAATGTTATTATTAAAAATGTCAAAGTTGAATTTTACAGTGAACACTGGCATACCCACCACCTAGATTCTACAAATGACAATTTACTATACTTGTTTTATCACATATCTACCCATTTCCAAGTTGACTTTTTAGGGAAATATCTAGTCATTTCAAAGTGTAGCCTACTCTAATAAGGCACCCTCCACCCCACACACACTGGATCCTCCTTAGACTGTGTGATCCCTCCTAGTGAGGGGGACGTGAGCACCTTTCCCTGCTGGTTCTGCCTCAGGCTGGCCAGCTGCTCTCATCTCTGATGCCACGGGCCAGCTGACCTGGTGGCCTCCTTTGCTCTGACTGCTGACCCTGTCATTGGCCCGGTCACTGGTACACACAGGAGCTTCTTATCTGCTGCATGCCTCAAGCAGGCCAGGCTGAGATCCCTTGTCACCTCTGCTATTGCCTCTGCCGTGTGGGACACAACTGCTTACAGGACATTTCTGGAGTCCGGAAGCTTCCTGCCCAGCACCAGACATTCCCCTTGTCTGGTCCTGGCTTCCCCTGTGGGTAAAGAATTTAACTGTACCCAAAGAATTTGTTTTTGTCTTTGGTTCCTGAGAGATAACCGCTGAAACGCTGCTTGTTTCTACAGGCGTCCTACCTCAGGACTGGGCCTCTACCTTGGAGTTCACTGCCTTTCCACACTTTTCCTGGGCCAGAAGAGGCCAAGGCCTCTTCTCTCTGGAAAGGACTTCTCATCATGTCTTCCTTCCCCCTGTGCACAGTGAGCCTCATACTTTAGTCAGATATCCTCTCCACCCAATGGAAAACAACACTGCTTGAGTCTAGCAGGCATGACGCATGGTAAGGAGCCGTGAGGTGCCCAGGGCCTAGGGATCACCGACGGTGGCCATCTGTTGTTTTAGTATCCCAAGGTATTATTGCTACCTGACAGGAATTACACAAAATGTACCATCCCAATTATCTAGTTATCAGCCCAATATGAGATAGATTCTATAATTATTCCCATTTTAGAAAAGGAGAAACTGAGGCACTGAACTGTTAAGTAATTTGTCCAAGCTCCACACAGTTGGTGACACTGAGATTTTAACCCAGGCTGTTTCTGATGCCAGAGGCACTGTGCTAAACAGCCTGCAAAGTCACCACAATGTATTGTGATGCAGTTGTAATAGCACTTGTCTACGTAGCACACCAAAACTCAAAACCAAACCCACTGCTGTTGAGGCGATTCCGACTCATAGTGACCCTATAGGACAGAGTAGAACTGCCGCATAGGGTTTCCAAGGAGTGGCTGCTGAGCTCTTAACCACTGTGCCACCAGGGCTCCACGTAGCACACAGTAGGTGCTAAATTATGCTTTTTTCCTAGATAGATGGCTGTCTTAGAGCTTTGTGTTTCAGTCAGATCATTTTTGAAGGAAGTACTACTATAGACAAGATTCATTCATTCTCTTAGTTATCAAGATTTTTTGTGCATCTTCAATGTGCCAGGCCCTTTTACTGATGAGTGTGTTATTTTGTGCCCTTGGGCAGCTCTTCACCTTGATATGCTGACACTCCTCACCTGTAGCCCAAGGCGTTGGATTAGATCGTCAAAGGTCTAACAGTGGATGGCAAGGCTCTCCAGTCAGAGGCTTGTGTATTTTTTTGGGGGATGATTAGTTTAACGTAATTGATGGGGTCACATCATCTAGGATGAGGGCTTGACTTGTCTGTGAAGATGGCTGAAATAGCCAGACCGAGCACAGAGCCAGTGAAGGAGACAACTAAGGACATGAGAGGCTGTCTGTGTAACCTGCTGACTTCAGAAGCGAGAAAACAGGGGTACTGAGAGCAGAGAAAACTTGCCCATGGTCACAGAAACTTGTGGTGAAGCTGGGACCAGCTAGTTGCTGTGGAGTCAACTCGTGGCGACCCCATGTGTGTCAGAGTAAAACTGTGCCTCATAGGGTTTTCAATGACTGATTTTTTGGCACTAGATCACCAGGCCTTTCTTCCAAGGTGTCTCCAGCCTTTCGGTCAGTAGCTAAGCACTTAACCACTTGCACCACCCAGAGACTTCAAAGCTGGGACCAGAGCCTAGGAATTCTGGCTCGAAGTCCAGAGGGCATCCATCTACATACACACTGCACATAGCCCAGCTGACTAGATGTGGTGTGCTATCTAGGAGGCATATGGCTGATCTAAGACGCTCTAGGTCGTGGTGAATAAGCTAAGCAAAGACTTAAAACCCACCTCCGAAATCGGAGTTCACTGGGAGCTGGCCCATCCTTGAGCTATGCTCAGAACAAATCAAAGGGCTTCAGGGAGTTTTGAACAGAGCGGGACTCAGGAGACAGGAGCTAGAACTGTCCTCCCCCTGAGCCTCCACACCCACCACGCCCAGGATGGAGGGACACACTGTGGAGTGACAGCTGTAACTCCCCAGGGATGGAGCAGAGGGACAAGCTCCCATCTTCACCCATGTAATAAATCAAAACCTTAGCTGCAGGGCTGCCAGATGCTGGTTGCTGTACATTTCATGAAAATGGCCACTATAATGAGAAGAAGGGTAGATAATGAAGAATTAAGATGATGTTTGCCGTGGAGGAATCTGGAAGGCACTATGCTGAGTGAATTTAGTCAGTTGCAAAAGGACAAATATTGTATAAGACCACTATTAAACAATCAAGAAAAGGTTTAAACACAGAAGAAAACATTCTTTGATGGTTACAAGGATGGGAAGGGAGGGTGAGGGTTGTTTACTAACTAGACAGCAGATAAGAATTATCTTAGGTGAAGGGAAGGACAACACACACTACAGGGGAAGTCAGCACAACTGGACTAAACCAAAGTTAAGAAGTTTCCTGAATACAATCAAACACTTCGAGGGACAGAGTAGCAGGGGCAGGGATCTGGGGACTGCAGTTTCAGGGGACATCTAGGTCAATTGGCATAACAAAGTTTATTAAGAAAATGTACTGCATCCCACTTTGGTGAGTGGTGTCTGGCGTCTTAAAAGCTGGTGAGCGGCCATTTAAGATGCATCAATTGGTCCCAACCCACCTGGAGCAAAGGAGAATGAAGAACACCAAAGACACAAGGGAAGTATTAATTAGCCCAAGAGACAGAAAGGGCCACATAAAACAGAGGCTTCATCAGCCTGAGACCAGGAGAGCTAGATGGTGCCCGGCTACTACCGATGATGCCCTGATAGGGAACACAACAGTGTCCCCGATGGAATAGGAGAAAAGTGGGGTGCAGAAGTCAAATTCTAGTAAAAAGACCAGACTTAATGGTTTGATTGAGACTGGATGGACCCCAGAAGACATGGCCCCTCGACTCTCTGTTAGCCCCAAACTAAAAGCATTCCCGAGGCCTACTCTTCAGACAAAGATTAGACTGAACTATGGGACATAAAATGATACTCATGAAGAGTGTGCTTCTTAGCTCAAGTAGATACATGAGACTAAATGGGAAACTCCTGTCCAGAGGCGAGGTGAGAAGGCAGAGAGGGTCAGAAGCTGATTGAATGGACACGGGAAATCTGGGGTGGAAAGGAGGAGTGGAGAGCAATTAGGGTCACATGACAATGTATATATAACCTTTTGTATGAGAGACTAACTTGAATTGTAAACTTTCACTTAAAGCACAACAATTTAAAAAAAAAAAAAATGAAGTTTGCCAAGCTGGTAAGTGTAGGGCACACCCCATGCCCCGTCATGCTTGTCTAGGTGAATTCAGATGAGAATGAACAAGGCTCCTGGAAGCGGAGGGACATTCACAGAGGACGACCGGGAGTCTAAAGCCAGGATTCAGCTCATGTGTGCAGTAGACTCTTTCCATCCTCTTTCCCCTTCTTGACCTAGAGTGACCCAGGATGGCGGGTCCTTGATCTGACCCTCTTCCTAAAGACTCACAGCAAAGTTTTCTCAAACCAAATAACCACGCACTACCAGGTTCTCCTGTAGCACACAAAGATGGGAGGGGAGGGGTTACAGCAGCAGGTATAGTCTGAAAAGCATTTCAGTATCCTGTTTGGAACGCCTGGGGGCTGCTCATGGGGACAAGGGAGGGCTGGGTCTCTCTGGCAGGTAATTTGGGCCAGATGCTTTCTGTGGCACACTGAGGTGAGTGGGTGATGCAATCCTAGTGCGTCAGGTTTCCACCAGGCAGGGTTGTAGATTATTATGAATGTTGACATGCACACAGTTTGACATCTCAATTTCCAAATGTCGAATCTGAGTCGTAGTTGATGATATGGAGGGCAAGAGGGAGTTCCTGCCAGAAGGCACCAAACAGCCTGTAGCACCTAGCACAGAGCCGGGCACAGGGTTGGCACTCAAAAAGCATTTGCTGAATTGAATACAAATAAAACACAACAAATATCCTAAGACTGAAATGTGCTGAGTGAGCCTGAAGATTTGAGTCTTGCTAGAGTAGAACATGCTTGCTTTTACCCACGTGACTCTCAGCGTAGACCTTAGCGTAGAAGGCTCTGAGAATTCCCTGCTAAGACTCTGGCTTAACTCTATTGATCCACCTCTTTCAGACTCTTCTGTCTAAGAACAGAACTCAGGTCTCTGGCACTTTTCCTAGCACCTTCTTCTCATCTCCTTCCTCTTCTACATTTTCCTTCTGCCGATAAGGTCCCAACAGGGACCCCAGAGTTTTCACTTAGCATGGTATTCCCTAAACTGCATTCTGGGAATGTTAATACGTGTTTCTCATAAAAGAGTTTCCAGGTCAGATAAGGAGCATCATGGAGCTCCAAGAGAGGCATAGTGTTCCCTCAAATAATTGCTTAGTTCTTGGAGGGTTCTAGTAGTGGCAATACTGAGAGTGCTTAAAGATTGTTTGGCGCAGGTGCCTGTTTATCCAAACAGCTTGGGCAATGCTGCTGGTAGTTACATACCGAATCATGAAGCTCAAAGGAAATGTGCTTCATTCAATACCGTTTCCTTCTGTGGACCTCAGTATTTATCCATAAAATGAAGATGATAATGAATGACTCTGGTTCTGTCTAGCCCTTAAATTCTAGGAAGCTATGCTAAGAATCGATAACTGCTGCTGTTGCTCTGCCCAGGGTATCTGGGTAGACCTCCCCCCCCCCACCGCAACTCCCTCACAAAATCAGACAATGGAACTCTAGTGACAAGTAAATCAAGTAGCCAGATAACACAGGCAAGTACTCATAGTAGAGACAATCTTGATTTAACTTTTGCTAATAGCTCACATCCTGTATGGACACGATGATGATCATAGTTATCATAGTTAACATTTACTGAATATTTATTTACTGTGTACTAGGAGCCCTGGTGGTGCACTGGTTAAAGCACTTGGCTGCCAACCAAAAGATCGGCAGTTCGAACCCGCCAGTCACTCCACAGAAGAAAGATGTGGCAGTCTGCTTCCATAAAGTGTTATAGCTTTGGAAACCCTATGGGGCAGTTCTACTCTGTCCTATAGGGTCGGTATGAATTGGAATCGACTTAACGGCAATGGGTTTGTTTTTTTAGACACCAATAGCATTTTACATAAAATTTTTAAGCCTCACAACTACTTTACTATTATTCTTAATCTGAATCTATAGACGAGGAAATTAGTGGTTTTGAGAATGCAAATTACTTGACTAGGGTTACATGTCCAGTGAGTAGGATTAACATCTAAATCCTTCTGATTCCAGAGCTGAAAACCCAAATGACCATGTATCTTCCATCCCTACCCCCGTTTACCTCCAAGCTGCTTGAAGCCAAAACATGAAACTAACTTCCCCCCAAAAGAGAACTGCTAGCTAGAGAGTCAGACAACAAGTGAACCGCACACTTAGGTTTCACTTCACGTTTGCTGTGGTGACTGTCACTGAAAACAGTGAGGACAACAGGTCTAATGGCGTTAGGATTGCATCCTCCATGTCCACGTCTGACCCCAAGCCGCTATCCTAGGAGACAGGGTCTGAGATGCTGTGAGAGTCTGGCTGGAGGACAGATAGGAGAATGTCGAAAGACATGGAACAGGACTAATGTATGGGATCTGGTAGTGGAGGAGGAAGAGGTATTGGGAATGTCATGATTTTGAACCCAAGAGAATGGTGGGGCCACTGGCACAGTGGGACAAGTAGCTGGCTGGGCGGAAAAGGGCACGAACAGAAGACACAGGCTTCTGGACACCCTCGGGTTGAGAAGCATGAGAGAAACCAAAGCAGAGAGCCAGGAAGGGCAGGACTCCGTGGCCAAAGAATGTGGGCTCCGCTGTCCCATTTACTAGAAAGTCAGTGAATGCTCCCGCGCCTTGGTTTCCTCATTGCAAAATGCTTTCCAAGAATGGCTGTGAGACGCATACCCGTGGGAAAACCGCAGACATCAGTTTGTTAATAAGAGAACTAGGGGTGGCAGCCGGGAAGAGATGGCTGAGAGGAAGATTACCCGGGGTTGGATGGTGTCAAATGCTGCCGGTGGTGTGGAGAGGATGATGGGAAAGAGCATCTCTCTCCACCTACAAACGTTTTATTGTCAACTCAGGGCAAGGGGGTCCTTCTGTGATATTTTCTCTTGGGATGCTGAAGTTTAAACTCATACTGCCCTTGATTGTTTGAACCACATTTGAGGCAGGTATGCAGGGAAGGCAGCCTGCCAGAGCCTTTACCAGCTCACTCTGGTTTCCCAGCCAGCTCTGCAGCTCCGGCCCCTGGGGCTGGCTCTGGGGGGAGCAGTCCATGGGGACTAGTCTTTGAGAGCACTATACCTAGGCTTTCCAGCCTGGTGCCGGAGCCCACGGAAGCTGCCGCAGTGAAAATGGAGGAAAGGGCTTTGGGCGTCTTTTCTCTGTAACTAGGGATACTTCCCATCCCTGAAGATTTAGTTTTTAAACCCTTCCCTTGGCCCATTTTCCTGCAGTGCGGCTGCTGTCCCCTCAGCTAATTCTCCCAAACCACTCTTCATCTCTTCCCCCTGACTTCTCAGAGCTCACTGCCTGCTTGGGAGCCAAGGAGTGTGGCTTTGATAAATATATCAGCTCTAACAACCAGGATTCAGGCCACTTCTCAGACGAGTGGCAAATCTGTCATAAAGTCCTTAGTGCTGAGCTGTGGTGAATTCCAGGCTAAGCCCTGGATACTTATTAAGCTGGAGGCCTTACAGGAAAAAGGTATCTTTTCTTAAATGTAATAAAATTCCTTTTAAAATATCCCTTGTCCTGGTTTGCTGAGTTCCTAGAGGCCTAGCTAAGGCGCCTTCTGCCATGAGGCCGTCCCTGGGCCTGCCGCCTCCCTGCCTGGTCTCTCTGAGTGTGCCGCTCACTTTGTATTTCGTTGCTTTGTTTCTTTGGAGTTGGAGCTTTGGGGCTGTGTGTGCGTGTGTTGTGTGTGTGCATTTATTTGTGTGTGTGGTGTGTGTATATAGATGTGTGTGGTGTGCATGGTGTGCGTGGTGTGTTTGTGTGCACGGTGTGCGTGATGTGTGTGATGTGTTTGTGTGCATGGTGTGTGTGGTGTTGTGATGTGTTTCTGTGCATGGTGTGCGTGGTGTTGTGATGTGTTTCTGTGCATGGTGTGCGTGGTGTTGTGATGTGTTTCTGTGCATGGTGTGTGTGGTGTTGTGATGTGTTTCTGTGCATGGTGTGCGTGGTGTTGTGATGTGTTTCTGTGCATGGTGTGTGTGGTGCATGGTGTGTGTGGTATGTGTGGTGTGTTTGTGTGCATGGTGTGTGTGGTGTGCATAGTGTGTGCAGTGTGCGGTGTGTGGTGTATATGGTGTGCATGGTGTTCATGGTGTGTGTGGTGTGTGTGTTGGTCACACACGTATGTGGTACGGGACCATGACCACCATTCTATTTCGCACTCACCGGGCGGAGGTGCTCTCATGCAAATCTGATGAGTGCTAATGGGATCAGGATGCACATCTCCATGTGTCCATATGGGAGTAGATGCCCTCCCGCCCCCACTCCACCCACACGCGCACACGCGGAGTTGATGGCCCGGCCCCTACCGAGATGGGGATGGGCCAGTTGGCAGTGTTTGCGATGGAGCTCACGTCCGGTGCTTCAGTTTGGGTTCTGCCTGCAGTGCCCCGAGCGGGTCTCGGATGTCTGCTGAGGAGGAAGCCATCCAATCAGGTGGTTTGAGGGCACAGAGAAGGTCCTCCACAGACCACTGCTCCCACACCCTGCTCACCTGCCAGGTGCAAGAAGAGATCTGAAATCATGCCACTGATGACTCAGTGCTTTGGCAGCTAAGCGTTTCCTTCCCCTCTGAGACATGGAAAAGTGCAAACGGCCCTCTAGTGACGACTGAACCCACCCTTTCAGCTCCTGGAGAAGGAAACCAAACCAGGATAAATCAAGTGACTTGCCCAATGTCTGTGGTTGCTTCATGACAGAATTTGGAGAGGAACAAAGTCTGAAGCCATCAGGTATTAATGTTTAACGTAATTATATGTTAAATATAAAGTTCAGAGTAAGCTGTTTTTGAAAAGTTACATAGACTAGCGTTAAGTCCACATTTTCTATGGACAGGCTTTCACAGGATTCATAACTCAGTCCTCACAGACGAGAAGATGAGGGGAGTCCAAGAGGCAGGAGGGGACAGTGTCAGCCCCCAGAGTCCATGCCTGAGAGAGGCATCAGAATGGAGAGGAGAACGACTTAAGAGCAAAGAATGCACAAACGTGGCTCAGTTACAGCAGACGGGGGAGGCAGCGCACAGCGTGGGGAAGGCTGCGCTGGTCAGTGGGTGGTTCCAAAGATCCCCACCAGTTACCGCTGAGTCCACCCTGACTCATGGCCACTCCATGTGTCTCAGAGCGGAACTGTGCTCTGTAAAGTTTACAATGGTTGATTTTTGTAAGTCTATCGGTGGACCCTTCTTTCTAGGTGCCTCTGGGTGGACTCAAACGCCAACCTTTCGGTTAACAGCTGAGCTCATTAACCGTTTGCACCACCTAGGGAGAGGGGTGGATTGGGGTTAAGGGAGGGCGTGAGAAGCAAAGGGGAGCAGCTCTAATTCGTACTCGCTCCCCGCAGCACATCCGGGCCCGCTGCGAGCGTGCTGGGGGTGCGTGGGGGTAGCCAGGAACCGGAAGAGGCCAGAGAAGGCTGCTCCTTGATTTCTTCCCTAAACACTCGCGTAGGGTTTTCTCACTTTGAGAAGTATGACCCTTTAATAGGCTGAGTAAGCTGTTGGTAATGAAAAGGTGTCCTTTTACCACTGAGTCACCTGTCAACAGCATTAACCGAACTTGTTCTACCTGCTGAGCCTGCGTTCATTCCTGGAGAAAGGATGGCATACGTAGAGGGGTGGGAAGAGACCACGCCAGGGCTCAGAGAAGCAAATTGCCAGAAGCTTTTACTCTCTTGACTAAACATATAAATATTTTAACTACCCTTAATATACCAAAGAGCCTACGTTTTGATAAGAGGAAAACAAACAGCTCAAGAGAAAAAAATGAGGACAGGATACGCAAAGGTAATTTCATAGAAGAGGAAATCCAGATCAGAGCAAACGCCTGAAAAGATGCTTCCCCCCGGCCATCAAGGCAGAGCCAGCTGAAGCAGAGATGCTGCTTTTCACCCAACAGATGGACAGATGCCACAAAGGGCCACATTCCATTAGCTGATATTAAGAAATTAATGTCAGTTTGTTAAACATAATAAAGGGGTGGTGGCTCTGTTTTAAAAAAACTTTATCAGTTAGAAATGTGTATTGATTTATATGGGTAAAATGCCATGATGTCTGGGATGTGTTTTAAAAATATTCCAACAAAAATAGCAAAGGAAGATAGATGAAATACAAATAGTAAAAAGTTGACCATGATTGAAGCTGGGTGTTGAGCAGATTTTGGTTCATTGTACTATTTTCTGGATTGTGGTATATGTTTGAAGTTAAGACAAGAGTTTGGAAAAGAAAAAGGAATCATCTCTGCAGCTGGTGAGAGTGTGGGGGAACAGTGCACTCATACATTCTGAGGTATGTGACACATTGTTGTGGAAAGTGATCTGGCAATTAACAAAAAATTAAAAATACGTGTACCCTTTGATGTCAAATCCCACTGTGGGCAATCTAGCCCATAGAAATAGGTGTTGTTGGTTGCTGTCGGGTTGGTCCTGACTCAGGTCGACTTAGGCATAATAGAATGAAACACTGCCCAGTCCTGTGCCATCCTCAAGATCGTTGGTATGTTTGGATTGTTGTTGTGACTATTGTGTCAGTATAAGTCACTGAGGTTTTTTCATCTTTGCTGACTGTCTACCAACCATGATGTCCTTTTCTAGCAATCGGTCTTTCCTGAAGACGTGTTCCAAGTAAGCAAGTCAAAGTCTCACCATCCTTGCTTTTAAGGAGCATTCTGGTTGTGTTTCTTCTAAGACTGATTTATTTGTTCTCTTGGCAGTCCATCACCCGTGTGTCAGTTTGTCGTACTGCGGTGGCTTGTGTGTTGCCAGGATTCTGGAAGCTATACCACCAGTAGTTCAAACACCAGCGGGGTCTACCCATGGTGGACAGGTTTCACTGGAGCTTCCAGACTAAGACAGACTAGGAAGAAAGGTCTGGTGATCTACTTCCAAAAATTAGCCCATGAAAACCCTATGGAACACTAAATAAGGACATATATAAAAGGAGGTCTGTTGAGACATTGCTAGTTTCAGTCCGTGACAGAATTGTTGCAAATTGGTGGCACGTCCAAACATGGGTTGTCATTCAGCTATTTAAAGAACGGATTCCCCTTTAGCAACTGACCTGGAGGGTTGTCTGTGGCATATGTGTTCAGTCAGGAGGGCAGGTGTAATGCTTATACTCTGACTTCATCTTTATAACAACAAATAACAGCAAAAATCACTTCTCCATGTGGGGGATACATTTGGACAGTTGTGCGTTCCTGGAGAGCGTGTGGCAGGCAGCAAGCCATGCATTGTAACACATGGGTAGAGCTGAATCTAAACCTAGACAGAAATAGTGCATTACTTTCATAATTGAAAAAATAAATGTCCCAATTGTCTGAGAATCAAAAAGAAAGAAAGAGAGAGGGAGGAAAAGAAATGATTCAGGAGACTGGTTGCAAATTTACAGAAATTTTGGAAGCTTGTATTAAACTGCCTTTAAAAAAAAAACAACCATCTGTTGGGTACAGAAAATGGAAATTTGAGAAAAAAGTCAAATGTTTCTATTTCTTTTGTGACTGCCTCTTTCAGATACAGAGGTAGTGTGTGTTAACCACCCTGGAAACAGAAGGCTGTGTTATTTACAGGTTGGTTTGCTCATAAAATGACCACATTTTGTCTTTTAATAAAGAAGGACATTTTCTTTTGGTTCTGTAGAGGGCCTCACTGTCACAGCCTCAAAAGGAATCCAGTTCCAGATCTCAAAACTTTGGACAGATTCTTATTCATCTTTGTCTTGGAACCTTTTGACCCAGCAAGTCAGTAAGTTGCTTGCTGCTGTCATCTCTAGGAAGGAATCCTAACAGGGCCAGGTTCCCGTCCTGCAGGCTGAGTCAGGTCAGGAGGGGGAGGGCCACACGGCCACCACCCCGACACCAGACTCAGCAAAAAGTGGTCCTGAGCGGCGGCCACGGAGGCAGAGGTGCCCCTCGCTCTTTTATCTGATAACTGTGCGGCTAGGCTTTTCCTCTTTGTTCAGCACTTTAATAGGACACTGGGTTTTGTTTAAAAAAGCTTCCTAGTGCATAGTTTTTTGAAATCATTTTATGAGAATAAAGACCCAGACATGGCCACAGTGTAGGGGGAAAAAAGAGGGAGAAAGTGATATTTTTTCATTTATTTCTAAGCACCTTGTGCATCTTGTTTCTGACTCATCTCTACCCCTGATTGGTGGGTTATTCTCCAGAACTAATGAGGCAGTTAATTTGGTCTTGGGTTTATTACTTACAGGTCAGAAATAAATGAATCCTTGCAGTTGCTGTGAAGAAGAAATTCCAAGATAACTGTGGCTATTGTTACCCACTGTGACCACCAGAAGGGCAGCTCCATGAGGGCAGGCACTTCCGTCTGCTTTGTTCGCTGCTGTGTCCACAGTGCCTGGAGTAGAGGAGGTCTGTTGAGTGAATGAATGAATAAATGAATTGTTGTTAGCTGCAGTGGAGTTGGCCCTGACTCATAGTAACTCCGTGGACAATGGAAAAAAGCCCTACCTGGACCTGGGCCATCTCCACAATCAGAGTGGATCAGATTGTAGTGATCTATAGGGTTTTCATTGGCTGATTTTCTAATGCAGATCACCAGGCCTTTCTTCCTAGCCCATGTTAGTCTGAAAGCTTCACTGAAGTCTGTTCGGCATCACGCAAGACCCCACTGACAGACAGGGAGTAGCTGTGCATGAAGTGCATCGGCCAAGATTTGAACCTCGGTGTCCTGCATAGAAGGCAAGAATTCCACCACTGAACCACCAATGTCCCCCAGAATAAATGAATGATGATGGATAAATTAACAACATTGAATTATTTAAAAAGTATATAATGACATATTGTTCTTTTATTCATTCATTATTCAGTGAGGGAAGTGACTACGTTTGTCTTGGTCACCCATGTGTCACCAGCTCCTAGAGTATGGCAGGTACTCATTAATGTCTACTGAATTAATGAACATCGTAAATAAAAGTTACCATCCTGATCTCAACTTGCTCACCACCCAGGTGGGCTTCCCTAGCATCCCACAAAAGAAGCAGCAGCAGAAGTAGAGGCACTGCCCAATACCACGTCTAGTGTTTCTTTTCTTATAACCCTGCCTTCCAGACTCAGACAGACTAGGAAGAAAGTCCTGGCAATTTACTTTAGAAAATAAGCCAGTTGATCACAACAGTCCGACCGGTGCAGGACCGAGCAGCATTTTGTCCAGTTGTGCATGGGGTCGCCATGAGTCAGGGGCTGACTCCACAGCAGCTAACAACAACAACAGAGATAAAATTGCATCGGGAGGTGGATCCTTCTTCTAGACTGCAAGGTGACTGAGAGGGCTGCAGAGCTGGGGCTCCCAGAGCCACCAGGGAGGACGGCTGGACCCTTCCTCACTGCCCTGAGACCCTGCCTTACCTGTGCTCCAGAGAAACACTGCCGCCCCATCCTCCAGCCCATCTGTCTCCTCCATTTCCACCATCCATTCAGCCTCTGAGCAGAAACCTGGGATCATTCGCAGCTCCTCCTTTCATCTTGCCACTTGCTGTCAAGCTAACTTCAACTCCTGGCGACCCCATGTGTGTTAGAGTAGAACTGTGCTCCATAGGGTTTTCAATGGCTGATTTTTCAGAAGTAGATCGCTAGACCTTTCTTCTGAGGTGCCTCTGGGTGGACTTGAATCTTCAACCTTTCGGTTAGCAGCCGAGTGTGTTACCCATTTGCACTACCAGGGACTCCCTCTTCAGCTTGGACCCACATTATAGTAACAGTCATAGCTGCCATCAGTGCCTGCCCACACATGCCAGGCTGTCCACGGACATCACCTATACACCTCACACCACCCTCCAGGTTATATGTGATGACCACATGTGATCATGGGAAAACTGAAATCCAGAGAGGCTGAGGGTCGCCCCCCTTGTGCTTCAGGGCTCCCCAAGAGTCCAACTTCTTCCTCTTCCTAATTGTCTCCCTTCTCCTGCCTCCCATAGAGTTGATCCAGAGAGCGCCCCCTGATGAACTGCCTGCGTGATAACCCCCATCATGGAGTGTGATTCGCGGAGAAGCCAGGTGGTCTTCCTCAAAATGTAAATCTGACGAGGCCACTTGCCCACCCCAAAAACCCCTCAAAGCTCCCCACTGAATAAACCCAACCTCCTTGAATGGCACAAAGCTGTCAGTGCCATCTCCAGCCCCCAGTCCCCACCCCAGCCCCCTTGCCTCCACCACACACCTGTGCTCCAGTGACCCCCAACCCTGGCAACTCCAGAGCACTGTGCCCCCTCACCCGACGATGGCTTTATGTATGGACTACCCTCTGCTCCAAGCACCCCTCACCTTCTTCATCAGGCAGACACAGGTTTCAGGACTGGATTCAAGTGCCCTCTCCTCTGGGACGCTTTCCTGTGCCTCCAGGGGGGTGGCAACAGCTGCCCCCTCCTGCCTCCTTCCTGCACCTGAGGCATACCTGGGACAGCCTCTGATTCCATGGGACTAATTATTTGTTTCCTCATCTGGATCTGCCACCAGCTGCCATGATTCTCCAGTGTGGTAACAATGCCTGTGTCCTCTTGGTATCCGAAGACCTAGCACAGTGCTCAACACGTATGTCATGAGTGGAATGAAAAGCAAACCAAACCTGTTGCCATCGATTCCAACTCATGGTGACAGAGTAGAACTGTGCTCCATAGGGTTTTAAATGGCTGTAATCTTTATGGAAGCAGATCACCAGGTCTTTCTTTCATGACACTGCTGGGTGGGTTCAAACCACCAACCTTAGTGTTATTGTTAGGTGCTGACGAGTTGGTTTATCAAGCATGAGGTCCTTCTCCAGATACTGGTTCCTCCTGACAACATGTCCAAAGTACGTGAGACCAAGTCTTGCCATCCTCGCTTCTAAGGAGCACTCTGGCTGTACTACTTCCAAGAAAGATTTATTTGCTCTTCTGGCAGTTCATGGTGTATTCAATATTCTTCGCCAACACTATAATTCGAAGGCATCAATTTTTCTTTGGCCTTCCTTATTCATTGTCCGCCTTTCGTATGCATATGAGGCGATTGAAAATACCATGGCTTGGATCAGGTGCACCTTTGTCCTCAAAGTGATATCTTTTTAACACTTAAAAACAAAAACAAAAACAAAAAACCCAAACCCACTGCTGTCAAATCGACTCTGACTCATAGCGATCCTAAAGGACAGAGTAGAACTACCCCATAGAGTTTCCAAGGAGTGGCTGGTGGATTTGAACTGACGACATTTTGGTTAGCAGCCAGGATCTTAACCACTGCACTACCAGGGCTCCTTTAATACTTTAAAGAGGTCTTTTGCCGCAGATTTGCCCAATGCAGTGCATTGTTTGATTTCTTGACCGCTGTGTCCATGGGTGTTGATGGTGGATCCAAGTAAAATGAAATCCTTGACAACTTCAATCTTTTCTCCATTTATCATGATGTTGCTTATTGGTCCAGTTGTGAGGATTTTTGTTTTCTTTATGTTGAGGTGTAATCCATACTGAAGGCTATAGTCTTTGATCTTCATCAGTAAGTGCTTCAAGTCCTCTTCACTTTCAGCAAGCAAGGTTGTGTCATCTGCATAAAGCAGGTTGTTAATGAGTCTTCCTGATGCTGGGTTCTTCTTCATCTAGTCCAGCTTCTCGGATTATTTGCTCAGCATACAGATTGAATAGGTATGGTGAAATGACACAATCCAGACGCACACCTTTTAGGTTAGTAATCCAGCACAAACCACTTGTGCTCCCCAGGGACCTCTGAGTGGGTTGAAGGGGCTAACTGTGATGGGATATCCCCACCTGCAGAAAGATTGGTATCTTTCAGGGATGAAGTGTGACACAGTGAGAGGAGGATGGAGTTTGGCATTTGAAGATGCGGCTCTGCCTCTTGGTAGCTGTGTGACCTTCGTCAACTGCTCAGCCCCTTGGAAACTCGGTTTCCTCACGTGCTGCATAATGAGGGTAATGAAATCCCCAGTTTATTTGACAATCAAAGGAGATTTTCAGTCTGTAAGGACCGAAGAGACATAAATATTTATCACTTTTTTTTCCCTTCCTTCTTCCTTTTTCTTTAATACCTTACCTTGTTCCAGAAAGAATTCAAGTTCAAAACCTGTTACAGGTGTTAGTACCTTTGACCCTCACCCCAGTCCAATGACACAGGCAGGTATTATCACCCCCATTTGGCAGGTGAGCAGGAATGTGGTCAAATCTCAGAACTTGTGGCAGAATTGAACTAGGACTCAGGGCACCTCACTCCTTATTCTGGCTACTTTATTTTCTGTGTGGCAAGGGTTCCCTCAGGGCTCTAATCTGCTTTCTTATAATAGTAGTAGTAGTAGTAATAGCTAACTTTTATTGATGTAAAAAATGGTGTGGCGGCATCCGATCTCCTCTAACTTCAGGACAAGGAGAAGAGAGAATCACCGTCAGCTTTAGCCCAAAGCTGATTCCTATGAAGTGGAGGTTAGACATACCTCCTCTCTCCAACCTTTTTACAAATTCTGACACCAGCTGTCCCTCCCATGGCACTCTCTACTTCTCTGCTGAGTTCAATAATTTGTTGCTGTGGCCATACAGAACTCACAAATAATACTCATGATTATGGGGTTTACTAGGGAAGTAACAGGTGAGAATTCAGGATCAGGAATGACTCAGGATACAGTTCTTCCATCAGGACAGCCTCTTCTCAGCTGTGCTCACAGGCAGGCCTCTCTCTGGCCCTCAGCCTCTCCACCCCTTGGCCCCTCAGTTCTCAGCCTGGCCTCTGCCCTGCTCCAGCAAGTATTCCAGAGCTCTTTAGCTCCACCAATAAGTGTCTGGGGGCACCCCACTCAGCCAGTAAGCCTTGACCTGAAGGTGCTTATCTCTCTCATTCCATGCATTGGCAAGCCTAGTTCCACTGACAAGTGCCCAGAGACACCCCACTCTGCCAGGAAGCCTGCTGCCCGAAGGCGCTAAGCTCTCTCACTCCTTGGGTTGGCTCGCCCACTGTAACCACCTTGCTCAGTGGGCTGGGAAGCCCATCACACCATCTTGCACCAGTCTCCTGGTTCTGTTGCAGCCATTTCTCTGTTGCTGCTTCTCACTGTTGCACTATTTCCAGTGTTACAGTTCTCTCTCTCTGTCTCATGGGTCTAGGAGGTTCTCAGCACAGAAACCCCAGGTCCAAAGGACACACTTCACTCCCATCTCTTCTTCTTGGTGGTGGTGAGGTCCCTCCATCTCCTCTGGGATTGGCTCTTTTTTTAAGCCTAATGAGATGACAAAACTGACCAATCTCCACTTTAGGGTTCCATACACCTTATTTGTATGGTCCTAGCCCCACAGGGGTTCCATGAGCCTTATTTGCACTCTTAGCAGGCTGTCCAATCCCCTTGGTGGGCCATAAACACCTTACTTGCATAGTCCTACTCAATCATTGTGGGAGTTACATGACCATGCATGGCTAAAAGGGCCATATTAAGTTATGCCCAGCACCACAGTTGAGCACTCACTTCTCTGTGGCAGGCACTTGAGCACTTATTTTTCTTGAGCACTTACTTACTGTGGCAATCGAGCACTTACTTCTTTGTGCCTGCCACAGAGAAGTGCTGAGCCTGATACTCATTTAACCATCACAACAGCCTTGTAAGGTTGGTACTATTACTGTCATCCCTATTTCATGGGTAAAAAAACCGAGGCCTACAGGAATTAAGTAACTCACCAACATCATGTGGTTAGTATGAAGCATTCAACCTCAGAGCCAGCCCTTCATCACTCTGGCTCCAGAAGGCTAGAGTGGACCTCCAGCCTTCCCTAGGGTGGTCCCATGAGCCACCTTAGATGAGTGGGGGTGGACTCTGGGGCTCTTGGTTGATCATAAGGGCACACATGTAAGATTGCCATAAGGAGTGGGACTAAAGCAGCCCCCAACCTCTCGGGCAGAGCTTTATCGGGGTGGAAACTTTCCAAGCAGTGGGTGAGACCTGAGGGGTAGGGTGATGGGGGACTGATGAGTGGACAGCACTTTGGGGTAGAACTCTGAGCAGGCCTCCACACTGCCCCATCTCAGGGAAGCTCGCCCACACTTCCTAGGGAGGGGGCTCTGGGAGACCAGAGCAGCCAGACCCTCAGGGACTATGAGACCTGCAAACTGGTATGGAGTGCCGCTGTCCCCGCCCCAGGGAGGAGCACATGGGCAGGGAGCAAGGCCCGAGGGAGCATGGGTGCAGCTCGGGGTGGAAGGAGAAGACGCGGACCCAAGACTCATCATTAGTGAAGACTCAGTGAGCTGAAGGGGAGTCCTGGCTGGAGGAATGGGGGAGACCTGAGGGTCTCTGGTGTCTCAGCAATCATGCATGTGGTAGGTGGAATCATGACCCCCAAAGATGTCTTCTGTCTAATTCCCAGAACCTGTGAATATGGGACCTGTCTTTGCAGCTGTATTAAGTTAAGGACCTTGAGATGGGCAGATTATTCTGGATTATCTGGGTGGGCCCAGTGTAATCACATGAATCCTTGAAAGCAGATAACCTTTCCTGGATGAGGGCAGAGGGAGATGTGACGATGGCAGAGCAGTCAGAAAGATGCAGCTCTGCTGGCGTGAAGATGGAGGAAGAGGCCATGAGCCAAGGAAGGTAGGCAGCCTCTGAAGGACGGAAAGGGAGAGGAAGCAAATTCTCCCCTAGAGCCTCCAGGAGGAGCAGCCCTACAGACACCTTGATTTTAGCCCCGTGAGAACTGTGTAGCATTCCTGGCCTCCCGAACTGCAAGATAATACATTTGTGTTGTTTTAAACCACTAAATTTGTGGTAATTTGTTACACAGCAATAGAAGGCAAATATAATGTGCAACAGGACTTAGCCAAGCACTATCTTCCTGCCCACCCTCCCCAGCTGGCAAGGCTGAGAGAGGCATCATTATCCTTAGTAATTACAGTGAGAGGAAGGGAATCAAGCTAGAAATCCAATCTCTCCTGAGGCAAAGTAACTTAAAACAATTATTACCCTTCCTTCCACCGGAACCAGTGTGCAGCGGTGGCTGTGTGTTGCCCACTCACATCTCTCTAGCCCCTAGTTCCAGGCCCGGTTCCAAGGGGAGATACTATCTAGGCAATTTCCTCCTGTGGGCGGTGCTGGTAGATCATTGGCCAGGAGACATGGGGTGGAGAGGGGGCCTGCGGTACGGGCCAGCTTCCACTCAGTCCTTCTGTGACTTCAGTCCCGGTGTCCCTCTCAGTGACATGGGCATAATGCTAGCTGCCTTACAGGGTTGTTGTAAGGCTCAAGTGAATAATGTCTCTACAAAAGCTGAGTGCAGCCGCCCCAATCCACCAGTCCACTGAGAGGCCCACAGAGTACGGGAGAGCCCTGGCCCAGCAGACAGTGAGGCCTGCAGAGGCCGGGCGTCGCTAAGAGGTGCATCACTAAGGGGTGTAACTATACTGGGTGACAGTGTCAGAGGCAGTGACACCACAATGACTGTCAATAAAATTTCTGTGCAGTGTTTCAGCAGAAATTTATTATTTTTTAATAAAAATATCCCTGTAGTTAGTTAAAAAATTTGTAAGCCCAGTTTACATGTATCAATATACCTACAAGGCTAAAACTCTATGCTAATTTACTTTCTGAACCTTCTAATGCGCTCCGGTCACAGCTGTCATTATTACCCAATTACAGTGATGCTTGGAATCACCCGGTTTTGTCTGCATGTGCTAAAAGCACTGGATGTTATTTTCAGTGCTGACAGTGTTTTTATAGTTGGTGATTTTGTCAAATTTTCTGGTGTTTTAGCTACAATATTGTGGTAGTTAGCATGGGCGTGGGGTGACACCAACCCTAGTGACACCACCTCTCAGGGGCCCTGGTTGCTGCTGCCTCTCCCTGAGGGCGCCCACCTGTCCAGTCCGTCCTCATCTGGAGGCCAAGGGCGCACTTCTCTCCCCACCTCAGGCAGAGGGAAGATCAGGGACATGGCTCAGGGGGGATCTGAAAGTGTGGCCAGCTGGAAAACAAACAAGTCCAACACGCCTCAGTCCAGGTCCAGATTTAGAGAGATTTGGGGCCTCAGATACCAGCAGAGCAGAGCAAATCTCGGTGGCTTCGAGAATGCTCCCAGCGCCCAGTAACCCTCTGGCTGCTGCAGCAGTCCAGCTCCCGAAAGCACGGGCTTAGGGGATTCAACTGGGAAATCATCATTAGAGGACGCTGCTTCCCAGGAAGGGAAATCACCCCACACGTGTGTGCACACAGACACGCACTCCCAACCTTCTCATCCGGAAACCATCAGAGGACACTGTTCCCCCAGAGGAGATAGCTCACATACACACACTATCTCATGTACACTCACACACACACACACTCTCAAACATGCACACACACATGCACACACACTCTCAGACTCACATACACTCTCAAACACATTTACACAGATGTACTCACACTTCACACACACACACACGCATGCGCGTGCATGCACATGCGTTCTCGACCATCCTGAAACCACCGAGAAGCCCTGGGCTGCCAGGACTATAGCTCCTCAGGCATTCCCCAGTGGCTCCAGCGGCAGACTGTGCGTGAGCTCCTTTCTTGATCTCAGATTAAACACCTGAAATGTTAGGAGTCTGATGTCCTAGTCAGCTGTGGCAGCCCTGGGTTAGGTGCTGAGCAAACACGCAGATAAGGGTCTGGTGGGCAGGCAGACGGGCTTCTGGCCTCTCTGCGTAGGGGAGCCTCAGACTGCATGGAGAGTGGGCTCTCGTGCTTCGGACGGCAGGTGGGCTGGCGTGGGGACGATGGACCCGGACGGGTAGTTGAGAAAGGGAGCCGCCTTTACCAAGCACGCAGCCACCTCTGAGGCTGTGCTCACTCCTGACAGAGGTTGGAGTTCAGGCTGTACAGCTGATATGGCAGATCTCCGTCCTGCGATTTGAATCCCCCAACAATGCCGTGACAGTGGACTGGCTAGTGTTACCAGTAGGTGACAGTGCCAGAGCTTGAAACCACAAGCCCAGGTGACTTCCCAGTGCTGCCCTAATGAGTGAGCCATTCTTTTTATCCTTGATCTTTCTTACTGAGGCACGATATCACACAAGGAAGCGCACACACCTTAAATGAACAGCCTAGTGAATTTCTGCGTGTGCACCATTCGACCAGCACTAGATCAAGACCTAGTTGGTTCCAGCACCCCAGAGGGATCCCTCGGACCTGTGCCCCAAGGGAACCAGTGTTCTGACTTCTGTCCTCATCGATGAGTTTTGAGTTGGGCTGCTCTTAAACACAGCAGTTAGCCATCTTCCAGGGGTTTGAAGGTACAGGAATGGGTGGGGAAATCCTTTCCTCACCTATAAATAATTTCCTTCCATGGGTGCCACTGTGTCTGAAATTTCACCATTAGAGACTCATTCCTTTGGGATGAGTTCCCCCTCACCCAGGAGGTATGGTAGATTAAGAGTTCTACACTAAGTGTTAGTATCAATTCCCTACAGAAGCCCAGGGTCTTGGCAGGCAGAAGGTGGGGTGCAGCTGAAAGAGGCAGAGGAACCGCTAAGAGCAGAGATGGAGACCACCAAGACTAAACTCTCCAGCTTCAGACTGAGCCAGAAGAAGAGCTGCAGCAACATCCCCAGGGATGGCTACCGCTCTCATCTCTGCCCCCTTCCTTTGGAAAGTGCCTAGCATGGCTGACCCCAGCTGCATTCCTGGAGCTGTGCACCTGACTTAGTGCCACACAGCTGCCCAGGGACTCCCAGCTTGAGCGGAAATCCACCTTCCACTCTCTGCAGGCCCTTGTTTTGTAATACGGGCAAGTCCTCAGGCCAAAGGAAATGTCTGAAACGTGGACAGCACCGCAGATCCCACGCCTCTCGCCCGGGCTGGCGGAGGGAGGATGGCAGGTTCTGCTGAAGTCTGGCCTCCCCAGTGGAAGGGGCCGAAAGTAGCCATGTCCTCCTGGACCAGAGCTGGGCAGGTGAACAGGAAGCCACTCCCAAGGCCAGCTCACACTCACATTGGACCCCTGTGGCTTCCTCCACTTGCCTGTAGGATGTCCCAGAGTATGTACACTTTGACATATATTTTTTTACAAAAGCAATACGCAGACATCTTGGTAACATGTTGCTGAATATTTACAGCTAGTTAGAAAAATAAAGAAATGAAGAATTGTTGCTGTAGCAAAGAGTGGTTAAAATCATGGCTCTGGATCCAGACTGCTTGGATTTGGATCCCGCCTCTGCCACTTATTAGCTGTGTCACTTTGAGCGAGTGTCTTAACCTCTCTGTGCTTCAGTCTCATCATCTTTGAAATGAGGCTAATCGTAGTACCTACCTCATAGGATTGTTTTGAGGACTAAATTAAATGAGTTAATATTTGTAAATCACTTAGCATAATGCCTGGCACGTGGTAAATGCTGTGTAAGTGCTTGTTAAATAGGATAAAATCAATGTCACAGTCATAACACAAAGCATTTTGATGCATTTCCTTTTGATTTTTTTTTTCTATGCATGTGATTGGGAATTTTTTTACATACATAATTGCCTTGCAGTTTCAACTGGATATGGTAGTAGTCCCTGCTTTCAAACAACTTCTGAAGCAGTTCTTACATACCCAGCTTTTACAGGTGCGTTCAAGAATAAAGAATAAGTATTAGGCAGGGTCCTTGCCCTCAGAGAGTTTAGTCCACTTGGGAAGACAAGAAAGATGAATTGATTCAGAAGTGGAAAGTCTAGAACAGTCTATGTTGTTGTTAGCTGCCGTTGAGTGGCCCCTGCCCATTCCTGCACCATCCCCAGCATGGGTTGCAGACAGAGGGCATCTAATGGACGGCAGGGAGGGTGCGTGTCCTGGGCGCTGTGTAAGCAGGGGTGCTAAGGAGCAGTTTCTATTGGCCATTGCTGTTTCCATCGCCAGCTGAGAGAGATCATTCAGCAATTTAAAACTAATTGCCATAGGTGTTATTTTCCATAGATAGGCCCCTGGTTGCTGATCGGACCATTGTGGCCCATAGGGTTTTCATTGGTTGATTTTTGGAAGTAGATCTCCAGGCCTTTCTTCCTGGTCCATCTTAGTCTGGAAGCTCTGCTGAAACTTGTTCAGCATCAGAGCAACAGAGCAACACTCAAGCCACCACTGACAGACGGGTGGTGGCTGGGCATGAGGTGCACTGGCCGGGAATCAAACCTGGATCTCCTGCCTGGAAGGTGAAAATTCTACGTCTGAGTCACCACAGCTCCCACAAACCACCTGTCATTACATCTAAATTGTATGAGGTTTGGGAGAGGGGGTAGAGGAAGAGCCAGAGTGAAGCAGGAGCTTAGGGAGCTTCACAGTAACAACAGCAGGAGCAGCTCCCCCTCTGGAGAGCTTGCTGTCCCGCTAGGCACAGCACCAAAGAGCTTCACATGCACTGTACCACTTTAAACAAACCCTGACTCAGGCACCCCGTGAGTGTTACAGAGTGGAACTGCTCTGTAGGGTTTTCTTGGCTGTAATCTTTACAGAAACAGATTGCTAGGCCTGTCTTCCTTGGTGCCGCAGGGTGGCTTCTAACTGCCAACCTTCAGGTTAGCTGTTGTTGTTGTTAGGTGCCATCGAGTTGGTTCCGACTCATAGCGACCCTATGTACAACAGAACAAGACACTGCCCGGTCCTGTGCCATCCTCACAGTCGTTGTTATGCTTGAGCCCATTGTTGTAGCCACTGTATCAGTCCATCTCACTGAGGGTCTTCCTCCTTTTCTCTGGCTCTCTTCTTCACCAAGCACGATGTCCTTCTCCAGGGACTGATCTCTCCTGATAACATGTCCAAAGTATGTGAGATGTAGTCTCGCCATCCTTGCTTCTAGGGAGCATTCTGGTTGTACTTCTTCCAAGACATATTTGTTCGTTTTTTTGCCAGTCCATGGTATATTCGATATTCTTCGCCAACACCACAATTCGAAGGCATCAATTCTACTTCAGTCTTCCTTATTCATAGTCCAGTTTTCACATGCATATGAGGCAATTGAAAATATCATGGCTTTGGTCAGGCGCACCTTAGTCCTTAAAGTGACATCTTTGCTTTTAAACACTTTAAAGAGGTCTTTTGCAGCACATTTGCCCGATGCAATGCGTCTTTTGATTTGACTGCTGCTTCCATGGGTGTTGATTTTAGATCCAAGTAAAATGAAATCCTTGACAACTTCAATCTTTTCTCCATTTATCATGATGTTGCTTGTTTGTCCAGTTGTGAGGATTTTTGTTTTCTTTATGCTGAGGTGCAATCCATACTGAAGGCTGTAGTCTTTGATCTTCATCAGTAAGTGCTTCAAGTCCTCTTCACTTCAGCAAGCAAGGTTGTGTCATCTGCATTAACGCAGGTTGTTAATGAGTCTTCCTCCAATCCTGATGCCATGTTCTTCTTCATATAGTCCAGTTTCTCGGATTATTTGCTCAGCATACAAATTGACTAGATATGGTGAAAGGATACAACCCTGACACACACCTTTCCTGACTTTAAACCATACAGTATCCCCTTGTTCTGTCTGAATGACTGCCTCTTGGTCTATGTACAGGTTCCTCATAAGCACAATTAAGTGTTCTGGAATTCCCATTCTTTGCAATGTTATCCATAATTTGTTATGATCCACACAGTCGAATGCCTTTGCATAGTCAATGAAACACAGGTAAACATCTTTCTGGTATTCTCTGCTTTCAGACAGGATCCATCTGACATCAGCAATGATACCCATGGTTCCACGTCTTCTTCTGAACCTGGCTTGAATTTCTGGTTAGTATTTGAGCACAAACCATTTGTGCCACCCAGGGATGCACTTTTACCACTTTACACATGAGGAAATCGAGGCCCAGAGAAGGTCAGTAGGACACGCAGCTTTGTAGTGACAGATCCAGGTCTGTCCCACCCCACAGCCTTGCTGTCTTTGAAAGTCTTTGGAACTGGGGACACCCCAGATGTCTCTGATGGTGAAAAAGGTGAGCTTGGGTGTGTCTAATTGTTCTGGGGTCCCATTCTGAGGACAAGTGATGAATCAGTTTCAAGAGGGAGAATATGGCTAGGAGATCAGAGTTTGCCAGAAGTTAACGTCCTGCTGGGGCCAGACTTGGGCCTGTGGGAGGGAGCAGGAGGCCCTGAAGTCTTTGGAGAAGGAGACACATGATGCAGTAGAGCTTGGTGAGGTCTTTCTGGTAGCTGTCAGGAGGAGGGATTAGAGCAGAGAGTGAGTCTGGGGTCCTGGAGCCAGTCAGGGTGTACAGGGAGGAGCTGACGGGACCTGACTTAGAGAACTTTCACCCTGATGAGGAAGTTTCTGGCACCATCCACCTCCCACAGGACTGAGTCTTCCTTTATAACTCTGCCCCTTCCTGTGGTGTTTAGCAACTGACACCTCGTGGCCCCACGAGAAAAGAGACTTCAGAGACAGCAAAAGCCTCCTGTGATGCTCCGATGCTCAAACAGTATAAATGCTGAGAAAACATCTGCACTGGTTCTCTTCAACTTTCTAAGTATGGTGTAGTTAGTACATTTTTTTTTCATTATTATTATTTTTTTATTGTAGTTCAGGTGAAGGCTTACAGAACAAATAGTTTCTCATGAAACAGTAGTACACATGTTGTTTTATGACATTGGTTAACAACCC
>NW_004443956.1:18931779-19013781 GCF_000243295.1 Trichechus manatus latirostris | reverse complement strand
GATTATTTGTCTTTTTGTTGTAGAGGTGTGTTGGATTTTCTTGTAGATTATGGAGATTAGACCTTTGTCTGACTTGTACTGTCCAAAATTTTTTTCCCAGTCTGTAGGTTCTCTGTTTACTCTTTTGGTGAAGTCTTTTGAAGAGCATAGGTGTTTGATTAGTTAGTGCATTTTTTAAAAAAGGAAATCTTGTTCGGTATTCTCTTTTTAATTGATTCTTTATATTTTCCTGTTTAAAGAAAATAAAAAAGCAATTTCCTGATAGGAGAGAAGCTGGGAAATGACTCAGGCAAATCCCTCCCAGATAGTGGGACTCAGGCGCGTCATCCTGCCTCAGCCGCCTGAGGCTCAGGACAGTGGCTGGCCGGTGCTTGCTCGTTCCTTCCACACACAGGTGAGATGGCACTTCCAGGACCACAGTAGCTGTGCTAATGTGGCTGACAAGGCAGTGGGGGAAGGAGGGAGCAGGGCGGGAATCACAGCCCGAGCTCAGCGCCACCTGGATGAGGTAGCCACTCTCAACGGTGTTTGGTGATGAATGAAAGAAAATTAGGAATGAAGGCAAGGGGAAAGCGGAGAGATAGAAGCACATTAGGGGGGAATATGCCAGCATGACAGCAGGTGTCAAAACTCCCACAAAATGGCACAAACGACCTCTTACTAGGAAGCAGGGGGTAAAGGTCCTAAGGGAGAAACACATATTCACACACTCTCACACACTGTCACTCACATGCTCACACTCACACACACTCTCACGCACATACACACTCATAGGTCACACACACTCACACACACTGTCACATACACACTCACACATTCACATACACTCACACACACTGTCACTTACATATACAGTCATAGCTTACACAGAGTCTCGCACACATACACTCATAGCTCACACACACTGTCACGCACACTCACACACATATACACCCATAGCTCACACACACATACACTCATAGCTCACACACACTATCAAACACGTATACACTCATAGCTCACACTCATACATACTCGCACACATTCATACACACACACACTCATACACTCACACACACATACACTCATAGCTCACACACACATACTCACACACTCTCACAACATGACAACACAACCTGCCTTAAAACCTGGCTCGTGAACAGACTGATTTTGGCTTCAACTGCTCACCCATTCACAGCCTTCAAGCCAAAGGCCCCCTCCTCTGTTCTTTGCTGCCAACGTGAGCAGGGAAAGAACTAGGCACCCGCCTGCGGAAGCCCGGGCTTCTAGTCCCCACATGGCCCTGGCTGTGCTCTGCCTTCTCGGCTGCCAGGTGGTGAAAGTAAGAGCGGCCTTTCCGGAATCGTGTGGGATAAAAGGAAAGAAGGGACGTGGAAACCCTTGGAAAGGGCCTAGGGCATCTGACAAGGGGTTGCTTGTGCAATGAAGATGCAGTTCTGTGGCCTGCCCACCTGCCCTTTGTGGACGATAGCCCACCTCGAGCAGGCTGGCGTAGCACCCACCCCGCAGCTCCCCACCGGGCGGGACCAGCTGCCCTGCACTTTTTCAGGGGTTCCAGAGAGCCCCGAGTCCTCCCACCCACCTGAGTCTCAGGGACTGCGCCACCCAAGTCCCAAGGCCTGGCACAGCTGCTGGTCCCAGCCCTGCAGACCCAGGCCACACCCAGCGGCAGGCAGCCTGCAGGCCGCTCGCCTGCTTCTTCTGTTTGCGCTGACCCTTCCTGGTCCTGCTGGTCCGCCCGCTGCCTCCCTTGCCTTTGACACATCCTCTCTCCGTCTGTCTGCTCGGCCGTGATCCCTGCACTACAGATCTCAGAAGCTGTAAGAAGTTATGTGCTTGAGCGGCTGACAGCAGCCTCCGGGGGAGACTTTTGATCCGCCTGTATGCTGACATCTTCAAACCAGGACGGCTCCCCCATCTCCCCGCTCCCTTAGTTGGCAGTGGCAGCTCTCCTGCAGGGCGTGGTGCAGGCAGTAAACGTGGTGCTGTAAGTACATAAATAAACAGGAACATAAGCGTTGTCACACTGAGCCAGCTCCAGGCCCCTCCTGCTGCGAGGCTGGCGGCCGCTGGCAGGACTCTGAGGGAGGTTTTGGGGCGGACTGGCTCCTCCCTCTGATGGTAGCCCCCATGGCTGGAGACAGGCTGTCTCCAGGCAAACTAGTGGTGGCACCTCTCACGTGTCCCTTCCATGCCGCCTTCCCTTTGCCTTTGGTTTCCTTACCCTCCTCGTCTCCTTCTGCCATGCTAGCAGGCTGAGGCTGAGGAAGGTGGTACCTGTGCATTATTTACATTGTAATGGGGTTTCCTTTTCACAGTGGCATCGTGAAGATGGCTCCAGATCTGGCAATGTTCTGTTCTGTTGCATGCACGGTCGCCAGGAGTTGGAGCTCACTGGATGGCCGCTAACAACAAAGCAGGGTTTCATAAAGAGCTCCACGAATGAGTTGTTTCTGGGGGGCCTTCAGGCATATGGCAGCCAGTGAGGGGGGCACGCTCTTGTCTCAGGGTGAGCTGAGTCTTGCTGTGTCTACAGTGGGGTGGATAGCTCTCATTTTCCCCCTTCCTTGGCAGTATGAAAGGACGACAATGACTTGTACATAATACCCTGCCTTCTAAGGATGCGGGGGGCGGGGGTTGGGGGGCCTTTGGTCACCGAGCTGGGTGGTGAGCGCGAGGAGAGGCAGAAGGAGAGACAGCGAGCACTGGGCTCACAGAGAAGGACCTGGAGAGATGGGAAGTGGCTGCGGAGGAAGGTGAGGTGTCGCGGGTGCCAGTGAGAGGGGCTGAGTGGGGAGGGGCAGGAAAGGGTTGGGGGAGAGAAAGCAGGTGTGGCCTGGGCAGGGAGGTTCCAGTTTGTCTGTGCGGTGTGTGATGCACTGGCCTCCTTCCAGCCTCGCCTACACTGTTAAACTTTCCACGTTACTCGCCAAGGCTTTCGGAGTTGGGATTGTCTGGGGGATGTGAAGTCTCACCCTCTGGCCATGGAGTGGGTGCAGGGCAGGGGCAGAAGTCGCCAGGTCACAGTGGTACTTTAGACAAGTGAGCGGGTCCCTTGCTGCTTCACCAAGAGCAAGGTGGGGGTGGGGACAGGCCCAGGGCCCCATCCAGGGCATCTGTGTGGACACAAGAGAGCTGCTCTCCGGGGTCCTCTTGCCCCCTGGATGGGCTCTCTGGTGGAACATGTCAAGCTGTCAGTGCAACTGGTGGGGAGAGCTTCCCCCTGAGAACTTCTGAGTCTGGCACCCCAGAGAGAGCAGCTTTGGGGGTCTGCAGTGAGGCCTCTGGATCCTTCCACTGGGGAAGGAGAGGGGAGCAGGCCCACGGCAGCTGAGCTGCAATTCTCCTGATTCTCGCCCTCTTCTCTTCAGTCTGCAGTTTGGCGGCAAGGGCAGGGGCGGGGAAGCTTCCAGGGAGGGTAGGGGAAGTGAAATTTGGCAGTTCCCGCCCCCTCCAGTTGTGGAGAAGAGGCAGAGGAGGGACTTCTCAAGGGTATGATGGCGAAGACGCCCTCCGTCGCCAGAAACCGCACACACACGGCACCTGGAGAGCACCCCAGTTTACAAACCCTCTCATTTGTTGTTAGCTGCTGTGGAGCCAGCCTCTGACTCACGGGACCCCGAGCACAACAGGATCCGACCCTTGTGATCCATAAGGTTTTCATTGGCTGATTTTCAGAAGTAGATCACCAGGCCTTTCTTCCTAGTCCATCTTAGTCTGGAAGCTCCATTGACAGATGGGTAGTGGCCGGGCATGAGGTGTATTGGCCGGGAATCAAACCAGCCTCCCACATGGAAGGTGAGATTTCTATCACGGAACCACCACTGCCCCCTCACCTACCCCTGCTTACTGCTGCCCCCAGCAACCTGCGACGCAGGAAGTGAAGCCAGCAAGTCCCCCATCTCCTAGATAAGGAAACTCGAAAACGGTGACTGATGTGTCCAAGGTCACACAGACGTGGGGCCACACCTCCTGCCTCTTGACCCCAGATGCTCTTTGGCTCTCACCCCGCACAGGGTGCTTTCTGGGGCCGGCTCCTCTGCTGGCTTAGGAAGGAGGGCCCCCGGCCCCTCTGAGGACAGCCCTCCTCCCCATCACACTCCTGTCGCCTACCTGGCTACAGTTCTGGGCCGTGCAGGCCTCTTCAGCAGGTGGGCCTCGGCTCTGCTCCTGATTCTCAGCCACCGCGGCTCCGACAGGCTCTTCAGGCCTGGCCCCTCTGTACCAGCCCAGCTTCCCGAAAAGGCAAGGTTCTCCTCCTCTTCTAAAGGATTTTCTAATCAGTGGTCACTCCGCCAACCTTTAATAATGTCAAAATTGGTGGAGGCCATCATATCCTGCCTATTCTTGAGTGGACCTGGCATGGGGTGGCAGCACAGACAAATTTGGTAGAGGGGTACAGGGGACTTGAGACTCCATGCTGGCCACAGACCCCCACCCACTCACCCTGTAGGTGAGGCTGAGCAGCACACACCAAGGGCTTCCCGAGGAGTAGGGGACACAAGTCATAGCCACGCCAGAGCTCAGGAGCACAGTGGAGGCTGGAGGCACTGGACAGGTCTGGGGGAAGCAGGGAGACAGCAGGGCCAGGGAGGGCAGGGCCTTTGAGAGTGCCCAGCCAGATGGGCAGAAATGCCCTGCATCGCCAGTCACAGCTGCAGCAGCAGTGGGTGAGCACTTGCTTGAGTGAGCATTGTACCTGGGGCAGTGGTGCAGCACGGCACCCAGCCCAGTGAGTCTCAGGAGCAGACTCGTGCACGGTCAATAAACGCCAACGACAGGAGCACTGGTCAAATGCCGAATGAATGGGAGGGCGCTAATGCTCACTGCCTAGATGGAGCGTAGCTGCAGCCATCTGGAACCTGCCCCCCAAACTCCAGGGCCCATGAAGGCCACTGAGAAGCCCCTAGGGCCAGGCAGCACGCTCCCAGGACCCCACCTCCACTTTCTCACAGCCCCTACACTTGGGCCATCTTCGTACTGGGATTGCATACAAGGTTTATTTTGAAGAAGGGTTCAGCTGTGAAACAAAAGAAAACACCACATTTTGAAAGCCATCTGTCTATCTCTCATACATGTTGAAAAAGATCTGGAGATATTCATACGAGGCTGTTAACAGCCGTTACTTCTGAGAAAGGGGGTGGCGATAGGGTGAGGAGGAATGGAAAGGGACTTGTGGCTTCTGTCCGACATGCATCTCATCTTTGCCGATATTGTTATAAGCATATACTCATGTATTATCTGTGTACTTAAAATCTAAGTAGACAACTGGACCTCATTATCATTTCCCTCTTTGCTAAAAATTGTGTCTCTACTGGGATTACCTGGGAGTTGGGGTGTGTGTCCTGGTTTCTGTAGCTAAAGCTGGGACCGGGCTTCAGCTGTGGGGGTAGAGGGCCCCGGCCCATCAAGGGTAGAAAATCTGGTCTAATGGGGTCCAGCTGCCAGCTCATGGAACAGGGGGAAGGGGTGGAGCTGCTCCATGTATAATGAGAGTGTGGGGTGGGCAAGGGGGCTTTGGAGCCGAGAGGAGCCTGAGAACAGAGGCTGAGGCTCAGAATCAGGGGTAAATAATGTTGGAGATGGGGGGAGTGGCAAACTTGGGCCCAGGCCTCCTTGATCTCATTCCTCCCTGCTCCGCCTCTCCTTCCCACTCCAGATGCCCTAGCTGACACCCTTATCCCACATCTAGCTGGTCCCCCAGTGGGCACTGCCTGCTCAGCCTCACCAGTGCCAGGGAGTGAAGCCCTTTAACCGGAAGGCTTGCATCCTCTGCTCTTGAAGCCAAAGAGGCCAAGGGGCCAGCCGGTGGGAGCCTGGTGCAGCCCCTGGGCTCCTTTCCCTCCCGCTGGGGTGTACCCACAGCTCCCACCATGCACCCTGGTAGTGTCTGAGGGCATCTGCCCTGATTCCTGCATCACTTCTGTCCCCGGGATGGCATTGGGCTCTAACCTGGCTGCGTCAGTTGGAGACCCACCCAACCTGCCATGGGCCAACCGCTGATAGTGATGGCAGCCTGAATTCCACGTCCCGGCCAGTTTCCTGGAGGTACAGTCCAACTGCTGGTTGCATTCTCCACCCTGGTAAAATCGAAAAACCAAACCCATTGCCATTGAGTCAATTCCCCTAAATCTGCTACCAGGGTGCCAGCACTCCTACCAGCGACACCACTATGTTTCCTGCTAAGGCGCCCATTGCGTGGAGAACGCCCTGCTCTCACCCACAGCTCCTCTCCTGCCTCTGCTCCAGTCGCACAATTCGCTGGACACACATTTCCCAACCTCCACTCTTGCTCAGATGAATCCCTTCGATCAAAATATCCTCTCCTTGAGAAATTAACTTGAGCTGTAAATTTTCCCCTAAAGCACAATAAATAAATATATATATATCCTCTCCTTCCTGCCCCCTCCACCTTCACCCATTAAGACCTTGATCACCCTTCAAGGTTCAGAACAAACACCACTTCCTCTGAGAAGAGTTCCCCCTCCCATTGCCACAAACCCAAAAACTAATTGCTTCCTTTCCTGTGGGCACAACTGAAGATGGCACTTTTTGGCTTTCTTACAACAATGATCAAACTGTATATCATGTCAATGTTCTGGCATACATGCTATTGCAGATGGATTGTAAATTCCTTAAGGACAACGACTGCCTTAATCATCTCTGTATTTTCTCCTGCCCTCGGTTATGCACGTAATCTAATAGTTTTTACAGGTTTTATGTGTTAAAGAAAATTTTCCTTAAATTTTTTGAATAGGTAACATGTTCACAAGGTTGGGAAATGTATATAGGAAAGTGTGGTTGCTAAACTGGATTACTGTTCTCCAATTCCTCGCTCCCTTCCTGTTACAGACCTGTAAATGCACACCTTCCACCATGAGACTGTGTAATGCTTTCCACTACAGCAGGCAGAGGACACTTCCCTGACCCTGACTTTGGCCTTCGCCATGTGGTTTACTTGGGTCGATGGAATGTGAACAGATGTAATGAAACCCTGTCTGACCAGGTAATTTAAATGTGTTTGTGTGGTATTTCTTGCTCACTTGCACATCTGCCGGCCGCCTATGAGAAGAATATGGTGTGAGGGTTAATTTTATGTGTCAACTTGGCTAGGCTAGGTTCCCAGTTGTTTGGCCAAATATTAGTCTAATTGCTGTCATGGAGTACTTCCATATGATTAAATCAGTTGGCCTTGGATAAAGCAGATTATCTTCTGTAATGTAATGTAAGGTAACGAAATGTAACATAACATAATAACTCATATCTAATGTAATGTAATCACTTTCCATAATGCAATCTAATGTAATATGTTGTAGTTATCTAGTGCTGCTATAACTGAAATAATACAAGTGGATGGCTTTAACAAAAGAAATTTATTTTCTTACAGTTTAGGAGGCTAGAAGCCCAAATTCAGGGTGCCGGCTCCAGGTTGGAAGGCTTTCTCTGTCTGTTGTCTCTTTTTGGCCTCTATTTCTTGGTTCCTTGGAGATCTCATGTGGTGTGGCATCTATATTCCCCCATTTGTGTTGCTTGCTTGGTTGTTTGCTCAATCTGCTCTTTTTATATCTTAAAAGAGATTGATTTCAGACATACCCTACACTAATACTGTCTCATTAACATATGGGATTATAACCATATGTATAAAACCAAAACCAAATCCATTGCTGTCGAGTCGATTCTGACTCATAGTGACCCTATAGGACATAGTAGAACTGCCCCACAGGGTTTCCAAGGAGCATCTGGTAGATTTGAACTGCTGACCTATTGGTTAGCAGCTTGAGCTCTTAACCACTGTGCCACCAGGGCATAGGGGTTAGGATTTACAACATATATTTTTTGGAAGCCAAAGTTCAATCCATAACATTCCACCTTTTGCCCCTCCCCCAAATTTCTGTCCTTCCCACATGCAAAACACATTCACCCCATCACATCATCCCCGAAGTCTTAAGTCAACTCCAAGTCCAAAATCTCATCTGAATTATCTAAATCAAATATTGGTGAGACTTTAGGTGTACTCCATCCTGAGGCAAAATTCTTCTTCATCTGTGAACCTGTGAAATCTAGACTGCAGGTTATCTGTTTTCAAAGTACAGTGGTAGAACAGGCACAAGGTAGATGTTTCCATTACAAATGGGAGAAATTATAGGGAAAGAAGGGATAATAGGCACCAAACAAGTCCAAAACCAGCAGAAAAAATTACATTAGCTCTCAAGGATTTAAAATAATCCTCTGTTTTCTGACACCATCTGGGCAATGGCCCTTCCTTCCAGACTCTGGGTGTTGGCCATGCTCTCCGGATTCTGGATGTAGGCCCCTCAGCCCTGGGTGGAGGCCCCACCTTCTAGGCCCACTTACCCCTTCAGCTTTAGGTGGCCCCATTCTCCTAGTCCATCTGAGTGGCAAACCCACCTTCTCAGACCTGGTAGACTCCGTTCTTCTGCCCCTTGGGCATGGCAGCCCCGCTCCCTCAGCTTTGGGCAGTGACACCATTCTCTTGGCCTTTATGTATGGAAGCCCCACCCCCTCAGCTTTGGGTGGTAACTGAATCCTCTTGGCCCACCTAAACGGCAGCCCTACACTCCAGAACTGAGTTGGTGGCGATCTGATTCTTTGCAACCTAGGAGGCCGTGGCTCCACCCTTTGAAACCTAGGAAGCTGTGGCCCAACCCTTTGAAATGGAGTCAGCCCTGCTTCCAGTGTTCCTTCCATCAGTTTGGCTGATCTCCGAGCTGCTCCAGGGATGGTCCTTTTGACAACAAATCTAGCTCTTCTGGCCTGTTTCTTGCCTGTAGAATTCCAAGAGGCAGACAGCTTTCCTTCCTTTCTTCCTGTCTCTGTCCCCTTCAGTTTAAGCTTATGGGTTTTCTGCTGTGGTAGTTGGCTAGATCCATCAGTCACAGGCTTAATCACTGTAACAAAGATTGAATCACCAAGTCCTTGGTGAGAGTTTTAGGGCATACATCCTTAGTTTGTGTCTTTGTTAACTAGTGCTGTTATAACAGAAATACCACAAATGGACAGCTTTAACAAACAAAAATTTATTCTCTCACAGTCTAGGAGGCTAGAAGTCTGAATTCAGGGCACCAGCTCCAGCAGAAGACTTTCTCTCTCTGTTTTCTCTGGGAGAAGGTCCTTGTCATCAATCTTCCCCTGGTCTAGAAGTCTCTCAGCGCAGGCACCCTGGGTCCAAAGGACATACTATTCTCCTGGCTCTTGTTCTTGGTGGTATGAAGTTCCCATGTCTCTCTGCTCACTTCTATCTTTTATATCTCAAAAGAGATTGGCTTAAGATACGTCATGGATTGAATTATGTCCCCCAGAAAATGTGAGTATCAGTTTGGCTGGGCCATGATTCCTGGTATTGTGTGATTTTCCTGTATGTTGTAAATCCTGCCTCTATGATGTTAATGAGGGAGGATGGGTGGCAGTTGTTTTAGTAAGGCAAGATACAATCTACAAGATTGGATTGTGTCCTGAGGCAATCTCTTGATACATAAAAGAGATAAGTGAACAGAGAGACAGGGGGACCTCATACCACCAAGAAAGCAGTGCCAGAAGCAGAGCGTGTCCTTTGGACCTGGGGTCTCTTCACGAAGAAGCTCCTAGTCCAGGGGCACATTGATGAGAAGGCTCACAGAGAAAGAAAGCCTTCCCCTGGAGCTGACGCCCTGAATTTGGACTTTTAGCCTACTTTACTGTGAAGAAATAAATTTCTCTTTGTTAAAGCCATCCACTTGTAGTATTTCTGTTATAGCAGCACTGGATGATTAAGACAAGATACAACCGAATCTTGTAGATTGAGTCCTGCCTCATTAACATAACTGCCTCTAATCCTACCTCATTAACATCATACAGTAGGATTTATAACAACTAGGAAAATCACATCAGATGACAAAATGGTGGACAACCACACAATACTGGAAACCATGGTCTAGCCAAGTTGACAGATATTTTGTGGGGATACAATTCAATCCATGACAGTCTGTATAACAGAGTTTTCCAAATCTTTAAGTTCTGGTTTCATTTTGCACAGTTCATTTTTAAGTCCATCTCTTTCCTCCCGCATTCTACTATATGCAGCAGGGTGAAAGCATGATGCCCCTTTAAGATCTTGCCTAGAAATCTCCTCAGCCAAATACCCAAGTTCATCACTTACAAGTTTGACCTTCCACCAAACATTTAAACGTAATTCAGAGAAGTTCTTTGCCACTGCATAAAAAGCATCACCCTTCCTCCATTTCCAACCACATGTTCATCATTTCCTTTTAAAGCCTCACCAGAGGCACATTTAACATCCACATTTCTAGCAACATTCTGTTGATGGCCCCATATGTATTCTCTAAGATGATAGAGACTTTCCCTATAGCTTTCCTCACTTCTTTCTGAGCCCTCACCAGAATTCCCTTTGATGTTCATAATTCTGCCAGCAGTCTCTTCAGGGCAATCTAGGGCCTTATTATGAAGTACATCAAAATTCCTCCAGATTCCACCCACTTACCAATTGCAAAACCACCTCCACATTTTAGGTACCTGTTAGAGCAGCATCTCATACTCTGGTACTAAATTCTATCATAGTTATCTAGTGCTGCTATAACAGAAATACCACAAGCGGGTGGCTTCAAGAAACAGAAATTTATTTTCTTACAGTTTAGGAGGCTAGAAGGCCAAATTCAGGGTGCCAGCTCCAGGGGGAGGCTTTCTCTCTGTTGGCTCTAGAAGAAGGTCCTTGCCTATTTTCAGCTTCTGTTTCTTGGTTCCTTGTGATCTCATGTGGTGTGGCATCTATATTCCCCCATTTGTGTTGGCTTGCTTGCTCAATCTGCTCTTTTTATATCTCAAAAGAGATTGATTTCAGACACACCCTCAACTAATACTACCTCATTAACATAACAAAGTGGACCCATTCCCAAATGGGATTATAACCACAGGTACAGTGATTAGGATTTACAACACGTATTTTTGGGGGACACAATTCAATCCATAACATAAGATAAGCTTTCAATCAGTTGAGATCATACCAGGGTAGGGTGGATCCTAAACCTAACAATCAGTTGAGATCATACCAGGATAGAGTGGATCCTAAACCTAATCACTTCTGAGTTATAAAAAGACCAAAATAGACACAGAGACACACATACACAGGGGAAGACAGACAATAAGCAAAGGAATGCCAAGGATCACCAGCAGACTCCAGAAACTAGGAGAGGCTCACAGAAGGAATCAACATAGCTGATACCCTGGTTTGGACTTCTAGCCTCCAGAACTGTGAGAAAATAAATTTCTGTTCTTTAAAGCCAACCATTTGTGATATTTGTCTTACAGCTGCACTAGGTAAATAAGACACCTGGGTAGCCAGTGATCCCAGAATGAGAGACACGTGGAAGAGACTGGAACCTGACTTATGGCCTGAAGCAGAGCTGCCCCAGCTGCCTCGCAGACCCAAAAGCAAGACAAACATGTTTGTTGTTGTAAGCCATTTACCTTTTGGGGTTATTTGTTATGCAGCCTTATCACAGCAATACTTGACTAATATATTATGCAACCTCTCTTCCTGTCCTCCATCTGCTCAGTTCCTATCATTCTATAGTCAGGTAACCCCATTATTAGTTTAAAAAAAATTTTTTTTTGATGAAGAAAAGAAGGAAGAATTTTTAAAAAGTCATTTGGGCTTTATTCTATAGGTATTGGGGAACCATGGAAGGCTTCTGGGCGGGAAGTTACATAATGAATTTATGGGGGAATTCTCCCGGCAGGCTTCATGGGATAAACAAGGGAGAGAAAATGGATGCAGAAAAACCTGGTCACAGAATCTTACGATTTCTCTCTCTCTCTCTCTCTTTTTTCTTTTAGGGTTTAGTTTGTTTTCTTTTTCTAAGTTTTATTTATTTTGTTATTGTTGTTGAGAATATGCACAAAACATGCACCAATTCAACAGTTTGTACACGTACAGTTCAGTGACATTGATTACATTCTTTGAGTCGTGCAATTATTCTCACCCTCCTTTTCTGAGAAGTTCCTCCCTCATTAACATAAACTCACTGCCCCCTAAAGTTCCTATCTAATCTTTCAAGTTGCTGTTGTCACTTTGATCCCATATAGATAGTTCTTAAAAGAGCATAATGCTCAAGGCAGACCTTTTTTACTAGTTAAGCTAAACTATTGTTTGGTTTTAAGATGACTTCAGGGGATATTTTTGGTTTAAGGTTTAAAGATTATCTCAGGGCAATAGTTTCAGGGGTTCTTCCACCTTCCATGGCTCCAGAAAGTCTGGAGTCTGTGAGAATCTGAAATTGTGTTGTTATTATTTCTCTTAAATTCAGTTTAACTCCATCTCTTCAAAGAACATTTCTCTTTGGCTTTAATACTGTGCTTAAATCACAAACTGAAAAATCTTCCCTACCTCAAAGCTATCATTTTTCAGCCACGAGAGCCTGAGATCTTTGGCTTGATGGGCAGTGGGGAGCAGGAGGGAGGGGTGGTGAATGATGCTGCTGGAACTTGGCTGGCCCAGCCTGTATTCCTTTCTTGGGGTGTGCTAATCTGGCTCCCAGAATGGTGCAAACTTCTTCTGAAGGCCTCATGTTCCTCCCCCTCTAGCTCCAGGGAAAGTAAGGCCTGATTTAGACTTCTGTAGTCATACAAAGAATTTCTGAATGCAGGAGGTTACTCCAGGCTGGATTAAAAACTGACTTTCATGCCAGCTGGGTTTCTGACAGAAATGCCACAAGCTGGCATCTGGCAGGGTTACTTGGCTGGCAAAAGTCAGAAAACTTTGATATTTTTCAGTTCACACAGTGCAGCCTTCAGCATTTTACAGACTTTCCCATGTGACTTACACTTCTGAAAGGCGGTGGTGTACAGAGTTACGTTAGATGGGCTCTAATATGATGAGGACTAATACTGTTTTTTGTAGTTCCAGGGATATTTGACATGAGCATCACCAACACTCCTGAATCTCAGCTGAAGTCCAATTGCATAATGCCCATTTCCTCTAAACGAGTATGTGGGCTTAGGCAGACTCCTCTGTTTTCCAACTATTTGTTCAGTTGGTGGCCACTTTCTCATTAAGGCCATCAGCAGCACGACACAAAAGCTTTTAGAAAAAACTATAACAAAGTATAATTTGTCCCCATTTTATGGCTTAACAACTGAAATTTTACTATCCCCAAAGAGAAAAGAAGGCTTCAGTTAAATGAACAAACCATTGGGCTGCTAATGACAGTGATGAGCATAAGCAAATCTAGTAATTTTTTGGTAGTAGATGTACATTAGTCAATTATCAGCTATCATATGTACACGTATTGTGTACACTGGCACAGAGCTAGAGCTAGAAAATGCCACAAAGGGTGAAAGTTACAGATGCATAAAATACTGTAGACCTGAGGAAGGGAGGGGTTGTAATGGAAGGAGCAATGGGGTTGGATTTGAGCCTGGATTTATATCTCGGCTCTACAACCTACAGATTGTGCGAGTGTAAACAAATCACTCAACCTCTGTAACACTCATCTAGAAAATGGGGACAGACTCACAGACTTTACTGGGATTTTGTAAGCATTAAATGAGATAAGGAGTCCCTGGGTGGCACAAATGGTTAAGCCCTCAACTACTAGTAGAAAGGTTGGTGGATCAAACCCACCCAGAGGTGTCTTGGGAGACAGGCCTGGTGATCTGCTTCTGAAAGGTCACAGCCTTGGAAATCCTTTGGAGCAGTTCTTCTTGCACACATAGAGTTGCCATGAGTTGGAGTCAACTAAACAAAAAACAGTAACAAATGAAATAAAATTTGAAAAATGTCTGGCACAATGGTTGTTATCAATGAATGGATGCCTGAATGAATCACTGAGTGGACAGTACATAGAAAATTAACTTTAAACAGGAAGTGTATTATATTAATTTTAAAGACATTAGGATAGGTGCAAAATGGTGTGCAGGAAGTGAACAGTCTCCACACTATGCTTACATCTGTGCTTAGTTCCTCAAAGCAAATCTTCCTTTCAAGATGATGCCATCCTGGGGTCTTACTCCTCGCAACAGGGTCTGCTAATTGCCGCCAACATCCAGTCTACCCTTCATCCTTTCAGTACTAGAACTGCACCACCGTGTGTTGGCTGCATTCCCGGTTCTCCTTGCAGCTGGGTGTGGCTGGGTGAGGGAGTTCTGGCCAGGGGGATGTGAACAGATGTGGCATGGGTCCACTCCAGGTCATGTCCTTATAAAGGAAGCTGCTTGCCCTTCACCTCCTTCTTCCTTCTTCCCTTCACCTGGATCAAGAGCATGGTGATGGTGCACCCACTTCAGCCATGCAGCTGAATGTAACACCCTCGGGGATGGCAGGGCAACAGGTAGAAGGAATCTGGGCCCCTAGATAACCTTGGGGAGCAGAGCTGCCTGCCCACTGCAGACCCCCTGCCCACCTCAGGGCTGCAGGTGGGGGGAAAATGCACTTGTTTCAGCAGCGTGGCCTGTACTCTAACATAGAGCCCTGAACAAACACACATCATCCGGAAATCACATTTATTGACCATTGTTCATTGACTTCTTTAATGCATGGTTAAATTGTGCTTATTATGTTCCAGGCACTGTTGTAAGCACTTTATAAATATTAATGCACTTAGCCCTCATAACAACCATTTGAGGTAATTACTATTATTATCCTCATTTTGCTAATGAGGAAACTGAGGCATGTAGAGGCTAAATAATTTGTTTAAGGACACAGAGCTAGTAAGTAGTGGAAACTGGATTTTAGCCCAGGCAGACTGGCTCCAGAGTTTGTGCTGCTGATCACTAGGCTAATGTGAGCAGACATGGTGTGGGTCCACTATAGGACACACCCTTATAAAGGAAACTGCTTGCCCTTTGCTTTCTTTTTCCTTCTTCCCTTCACTTGGATCAATAAGCACATGAAAAGATGGTTGACATCATTGGTTATCAGGGCGATGAAAATCAAAACCATGATGCAATACCACTTCACAAGCTTTAGGATGGTTATAATAAAAAAAAGTCAGATAATAAAAGCGTTGGTGAGGATGTGGACAGATCGGAACCCTCATACACTGCTGTTGGGGATCTAAAACGGTGCAACCACTTTGGAAAACAGTCTGGCATTTCCTCAGTGGTTAAATGCAAAGAGGTATTTACCCAAGAGAATGTATGTCCACACAAAAACGAATATTCATAGCAGCATTTTTCATAATAGCCCAAAGGTAGAAACAACCCATGTGTTCATCAACTAATAAATAGATTAAAAAAAAATTTGGTATATCTATACAATGGGATATTATTTGGCTATAAAAAGAAATGAAGTACTGATACTTGCTGCAACATGGATGAACCTTGAAAACATTATGCTGAGTGAATGAAGCCAGCCACGAAAGACCGCTGGGAAGATCTGTAGAGACAGAAAGCACATCAGAGGTTGCTTAGGGTTGGGGAGAAGATGGGGAGGCTGGGGAGTGATAGCTAAAAGGCCGGAAGCTAAAAGAATTTCTTTTTGAGGTGATGAAGATGTTCTAAAATTGTGTTGATGGTTGTACAACTCTGAATACACTAAAACCATTTGATGGTGAATTGTATTTCTCAGTAAAGCAGTTACCATAGATGAATGAATGATCAGTACCAGAGACCTGCTTTGAAATTCCCAATTTAAGATCTGTGGTTTTCACCTGCATTCTGAAGTCACCCTGCCCCACTTCAACCTTTTTCTGGTAGCCATCTGTGCCCTACTACTTAAATGGAAATTGTCAGGTATTGAATAGATGTGTAAAACTTAGACTTCTTCCCTAGTGTAAAGAGAATTGAAAATAGAGAGTTGTGGAGAGAAAAAAGATCTACATTAGTGTCACAGATTGAATTATGTTCCCCAAAAATATGTGTCAACTTGGCTAGCCATGATTCCCAGTACTGTGTGGTTGCCCACCATTTTGTGATCTTATGTGATTTTTCTATGTGTTGTAAATCCTACCTCTATGATGTTAATGAGGCAGGATTAGAGGAAGTTATGTTAATGAGGCAAGACTCAGTCTACAAGATCAGATTGTGTTTTAAGTCAATCTCTTTTGAGATATAATAGAGAGAAGCAAGCAGAGAGACAGGGGAACCTCATACCACCAAGAATCAAGAGCCAGGAGAATAGCGTGTCCTTTGGACAAAGGATCCCTGCGCTGAGAAGCTCCTAGACCAGGGGAAGATTGATGACAACATTTCCCCAGAGCTGAGAGAGAGAGAAAGCCTACTCCTGGAGCTGGCATCCTGAATTCAGATTTCTAGCCTCCTAAACTGTGAGAGTATAAATTTCTCTTTGTTAAAGCCATCCACTTGTGGTATTTCTGTTATAGTGGCACTAGATAACCAAGACAATCAGGAAGAAAAAATTATGTTTATCTCTTCTTGGGTAACTAGAACCCTCAGACTCTGCCTTTAAAGGAGCCAAGAAGCTCACAAGATGTGTTGGGGTGCTCCAAGTAGGTATGAAGCAGGACCACAGGCAGAGTTAGATAGCAATAGAAGAAATGTTCCAAACACATGATTCATTGCTAGGTGACACTGTAGACCATAGGGGTGAATGAAATTCTGAGGTGAGAGCAATTTAAAGGCAGGGTCATGGTGCCCTGGGTGGGGAGTCTGAAGTCCTAAGTTCTAGCCCTGGCTCTGCTTCCACCAGCCACTTGATGCTCAACCAGTCACAATCTCCCTGAGCCTCAGTTTCTTCATCTATAAAATGAAGGGGCTGGACTATACCCTTGAAGTTCTCACATTTTGGGAATTGATGTCACTTTGAGCTTATGGAATATGAAAGGCTGGTTCTTTGTTTTTACTCCCCTTCACCTCCCTGGCATCTTTGGATCTCTTCATAGAGTTTTCTAACCTCTCCAAGGCTCAGTGTCCTCAAATTTAAAATGTGAAAACTATTACCTACCTCACAGGGTTTTTGAGAGGACTGAATGCTTAATATATATATAAAGTTCTTTGCACCAGTGTGTGCCATGTATCAAGTACTAAATATTACCTGATAATATTGTCATCTTGTGAAGAGTTTTATTAGAGTCTATGTCAAATTAAAGATGGGGTTGGGGCTAGAGGAATGGCTGGTATCAGGCTATGGAGACTAGTCAGATGCTAAGGGTGAAACAAAAAAATCTCAAATCTCACTTTTATTTGCCTTTGCTGAGGTGGCACAATAACTCCGTAAAGATGTGTATTTGCTGAGTTCTAAGCAGTGGAGAGCTAGTAAATGCTTAACCACTCGCTCTGGGGGAAGGCCCTGACCTGTGGTGTTTGCTGATATCCATGGTATAAATAGTCCCACCATGGACAATTCCAAGCCTCAGAAGTGAAGACTTGGAACAAAAGGCTGGGAAGAGACGTGTCTCATGGGCTCTTGTGAGCTGGTGCACCACTGGTTCTAAGACAAAAAGGTCCTTATGGTCTGCTCTATGCATTGAGAATATTTCCACCTGTATCTTTCTGGGGGTCCTAACTTCATAATCAGTGACAGCCCCCACTGTAATGGTAGGTGTTGCAGCTTACAGTAAGGCCCCTACCTGTGATCATCAATGAATGTAAATGTGGATTAAGGGGTTTAGGTAAAGAGGGTTCACAGTGATTCTAATTCACCTCCCTTCACCCTTCCTTCTCCCTCCTCAGGTGAGAGCTTTTTATTTACTTTGTTGTTGTTGAGAATATACACAGCAAAACATACACCAATTCAAGTTTCTACATGTACCATTTAGTGATGTTGATTACATTCTTCGAGTTGTGCAACCATTCTCACCCTTCTTTTCTGAGTTGTTCCTCCCCCATTAACTCACTGCCCCCTAAGGTTCCTATCTAATCTTCTAAGTTGCTGTTATCAATTCGATCCTATATAGATAGTTCTTAAAAGAGCATAATGCTCAAGGCAGACAATTGTTACTAGTTAAGCTAAACTATTGTTTGGTTTTAAGAAGACTTCAGGAGATATTTCTGGTTCAAAGTTTAAAGATTATCTTAGGGCAATAGTGTCAGGGGTTCATCCAACCTTCATGGCTCCAGGAAGTCTGGAGTCCATGAAAATGTGAAATTCTCTTCTCCATTTCCCCCCTTTTGATCTAGATTCTTTTATGGAATCTTTGATCAAAACGTTCAGTAATGGTAGCTGGGCACCATCCAGTTCTTCTAGTCTCATGGCAAAGGGATAAAGTACAGGCTCATGTCAACCTGACCCCAAACTGCCTGTGAGCCTCACCCTTACCAACCCGTCTGCCTCATTGAATTTCTGGCAGTTCTGCGAACATGCCAGGCCTTTTCATGACCCTGTGCCTTTGCACTTACTATTCCCTCTGACCAAAATGTCCTTCCTTGCCTTACCCACCTCCCCAAATTCCATTTCATCCTAGAGGATCCAGCTGAAAAGGTAGCTCCTCAGTGACACCTCCCCTCACCTTAGGCACTACCCTGAGTTTATGCCTCTTCACTACCATCAGCCAAGCAGCCTTGTAACAGCTCATTCCTACATTTGGGTGAGCTGTGAGCTTCTCCAGGGCAAGACCATGTGTGGTTTCTCTTTGTGTTTCCACAGCACCCAACACTTACACATAGCAGGTGCTCAAGAAGCATGCTGCACCATGATGAGAGCCCAAAGCTAAACTCCATACAAAACTAATAAGATGGGGATAACCAGATGGTTAAATGACCACTTATTGAGGGTGCTTGCTATGTTGTTACCACTTTACGTCCACGATCATGTGTAATATTCACAACATCCACCTGTGGCTACCTAGATGTATGTAGCCGTATTTCACAGATAAGGAAATGGAAGCCCAGAAAGATGAAATAAGTTGGCTAATATCTCACAACTAGTAAGTGGCAGAGCCAGGATTCAAACTCAGTTTTGCTGACTCTAAAGCCTATGCATATGCATCTATATTAGGCTGGTTCCTCTTGCCCTTTATTAGAAATTGCATGTACCCTTTATGGAGTATCTTCTTTCTTTCTTCTGTGATGCTGCTTGGTGGGTTCCAACTGGCAACCTTTCGGTTAGTAGTGGAGTACCACCCAGAGACCTCACTGCTTCTAAAAAAGTTTAAGAATGAAGGAAATAGGACCCTCAACTATAGCTCAACATCTTCCCCCCAACATAAATACTGGCTTTAATGATAGGGATGGGGTAGGAACCGAGTGAGGTGTCAGAAGGGGTAGGTAAAAGGTCTGTTGTCCACTCCTTGTTCTGCATTTGATAATGTCCCTAAGTGACTCACTGCAGACTTAATGTGGCAGAAATATCACATTATGGCAACATCTTGCTGGCTCGGATGACATACAGTCATGAGGGAAGCCAAAGGAAGCTCCACAGCTCCTAAGCCCAGCATTCACCTGTGAATTAGGTTGAATATTAAAAGCATAACCTCGTGCAAGTCTCTTTCAGCGGAGTTTTCAACAGCCATGTTGGCCGCCGGGCAGGAGGAACCCTTGGCGGTCGCCCCAGGCCTGTCTCTGAGCTGTCACACGAGGCCCCTCGCTGCGTAATTATGAGCCCGCTCCGCTGCATCCATTGTTCAAACATTCTTAAGCAGGGATAATTTTTTCCGTAAAGCTAAAACCAAATATTGTCTAATTCAGAACAGTAGTCGGGGAACAATGGGGCTCAGCGAGCTGAGCTTCACCGCGTGGGAAGCGCCTGCATGGTGTTTGGGACAGGAGACTGGGTGGAAGACACAGCGCCTGCCGGGGCTCAGGCACAGCTGAGAGGGTGTCCTCTTTGTCCGCACCTGCAGGTGAGCCCGCTTCCAACACCGCCTTTCTGCTTTGGGGATGTCAAGCCTTCACACGGCCGATTTACTGGAGCCACCGTATTCGCAGTAAAAAATAGCATTTGCCGAGAGTAATGCCTTCTCCTGGAACCTGCCGAATCTTCCTTTTGCAGACAATGCCATTCCCAGTCATGTGAAAAGGAAACCCTGCGCTATTGTCTCCAGAAGACAACTTCAGAAAGACAGGATGCACTGTTAAGCCCCACCAACCAAGAATGGTGGAGGCGTCCGCATTCCAGACGCCCATGCTGAGCAGCCCTTCCGCAGGCAGGGAGGGAGAACCGGGGGCGCCGGGGTGCAGGGGGCTTCTTTCTTTTGCTGCTCCTTGCTGTCTCCATTCTTTCCCCTAGTTTCCCGCGTCTCTCCTGTTACTTAGGAAGAAAATAGTTGACAGTGATTAGACGTAGTCTCGATGTTGGTGCGTATTTAGGCAGAAAGGTGAGCGTTAGCTGGGCTGTCGGGGCTGCTTCCTTAGTGAGCGCAGGGCCTCTTCCGTTGGAGGGAAAGGAAGACTAAAGGGGCATTCACCACTCGAATGACTTCCAGGACTTCGGTCAGCTGGCACATTGACCCAGGAAAGAATTATTTCAAGGCAACACTCTAAAAATCACCCGGAAAGTATCTCAACACTAAACTGTGCCTTTCCAAAAACACGTTTGGAAAATGTATTTCAAACCCAGTGTGTACAAAATTTCTTTATTTACCTCACTGTTGTCAGACTACCTACAAAATGGCTGCCATCTGATAGACACATCAGTTCTCACTGGAGCTGTCGCTAGCTAAATGTGGTGAAAGAAGGCCCTTTATCCCTCCATGGGTAACCACTGAGTTTCTGAATAAAGCAATTTATTTGATATCTAAGGAAAATTTGATGTTGTGCTGCTAACGCTGTGGGCACAAAATGGAGACTCTAGAGAAAGCATCACTAATTGAACATTGAATTTGAAATTATTTTTTTCAGCTTTCAAAGTCCAGCCTAATTCCTAAAGCAACACATAACTGTTTTTCATACTTTCTAGAGAAAACACATGCACATATTTTATGCTTTCCCTTCTAAGCAGAGTGGTACATGGTTCTTTTTTTACTTTTATATTTTTACACTTCTCAGTGTTTAGGATAGAAATTCCAGAAATTTCCTCTTTATGGAATTACACAGAGCTCTTATTTTCCAATTTGAAAGGAGTAACGTGAAATGAATGTGAATTTTCACCACCCTGTCCTTGTCAGCATTCTCTTCCATCCCCATGCCTTTAGAGACCTCAGACTTCCCCTCACAGTGTCCTGGTATTAGTCACCTGGACCCACTCCCAGGGTGTAAGTAAGGATGTAAGAACTTCATGAAGCAGGCATCACTTCCCCCAGTAGAATGAATTAGCAGTGGTGCAATTTCAGCCATTATCGAAGGAAGTGTTTTGGGATTGGGCCTCCTTGGCATCCTAGATCTGAATATGTGAACTGTGTTGGCCCCACCTTAAAAAAAAAACAAAAACAAATCAGGCTTCTTTTGTTAAATCAATCTTACCACCAAGTGTAATATGAAAACACAGAAGCAAACACACGTCTGGGTTTCCAAATGACTTGCGGATTTTCTCCACTAACCGCCAGGTTGTGCTCACGCTCGGTAAACGTGTGACTGCAGGCGATTCACATTCACTTTCACGACCTCACTGGCCGCATTTATTCTGCATTATCGTCTGCAGCTTTAGAACCCTGTGGCTTCGAGGGAGAATGCATTATTAATCCTGGGTCCCAGGCCGTGCATATTGAAACCAGCTCCCCGACATTTTAAGTAGGCGGGCAAGCTTGGGCCCTTTAGAGAAGGTGGTTTTGGAGCAGTGGCCGGGAAGTGCGGGGCCTTGGCCCTGCCGGCAGCTGGTCGGTAGATTCCCACCTTACACAGGTGATGTCACAGTCATATTTCAATGAAATCGGAAAGAATCTGCTTTACGCTGTTCATTTGGCAGTATTTTCCAAGAGATAACATTACTGTGAGGTTTTACATTGAATGATTTGCTGAAGATATACTGTTCTTGAGACAGAATGTCATGTTTGCTTGAATTTAAATGTCGTTAGTTACTTACATTGATTAGAAAACAATGTACTGCCCCTCCTCAGCTGACACATGACGCAACATGCTTAGTTCTGATTTGAGTGAGAAATGTGTTGATCTATCTGTCCATCTCCCTCGTATCTCTGACTTTCTATATTATGAAGTCCATTAGTGCTAAGCATCACAGACACTGAAGAACTGGATTTCTAAGCTTTAAACCAAGGTGTTTCTGCTGAAGCATCCCTTCTTATTTCAGAACAATAAAAACATAGCGGAAGAAACTTCAGAAAGATAGTTTGTCAGTCCAGCAGCCTGATGTTTTGAGAGGCGACAACATCACATGTGCAAAGCATAGGCCACTGGTGTGTGCCTTTACTTCCTGCAGCCCCTGCCTGACCTCTAAAGAGGGAAACACTGGGCACCTAGCCTGCATCTGTGTCCAGAATTGGGGGCGATACTGGCTGTTTTGCTTGCAGGTTTCCTCCCAGGGTTGGATCCAGCTCCTCTCTGAGCATCATGCCTGTCTGCCAGACTGGCAGCAGGTACTGAAAGTAATGACAATGCAAAATGAAAAGCATGAGCAGAAAGAGATGTAGATGGGCAGATGTCACCATTGTCCCAACCCAAGGCCCCTTCACATGGGTCAGTGTTCCCAGAGTGTTGGTTTCTTTTGAATGAGCCATTAAAGGATTGTTTTTTCAGAGTGTGTATTCTCATAGCATCCTGCCAAGTGGCTGCTCAGATTTAGCTCCATTTACATAAAGGGGAACCGGAGAGGCATGGTAGGGGGAAGGACCTTCCCAGATTACCAAATTGTGGGGAGACCCCTCCCCTCAAATTGCCGAATAGTACAGCCTCTGGGTCAAGTCATTCCCATGTGATCTCCCCCCACCTCCACCCCACCACCAGCTCATGCATTCTCCACCTGCTCTGTGTCCTGGGAGGCTGAACTCATTGCACCTAATCAATAGTTCCTTTGACCTTCAACTTCTGGTTGGGTTTGGCCAATGAGGAGGGCCAACAGGAAGTCAGAGAGAAGAAGGAGAATGGGGCTGGGTATCTCTCTCCCTTCCTCATTCCCCGTGGGGTGCTCTAGGCTTGCGGCCCATCACACACTCTCCCTCGTTTCAGGTGACTGTCCCCTCCCCTGACCCTTTGGACCTGGGGTGGTGACTGCTGTCAGACACTAGCCCCAGGATTCTACACTTTCACTCAGGTTCCCTATAGCATGCCCACACCTTTAAACACTCCCCTCCAACTGCCCACTTGAACAGTCACCTGTTTCCCTTTGGGAGCAGGACTGATACTTCTTGCAATTTGACCGTTAGGTTAAAACTCATTCAAAGCCAACTCATTGTCTTCAGGATACATCCCAAATCTTTGACTCAGTTTTAACAGACCCTCGAGGATTTGGCTTCTTTACTTTTCCAAGCAAACTTCATTTCCCCCCAGTTTTGCCTTCCTCTCTGGGCTCAAGCTAGGCTGAACTTCCTTAAGTTCTGCCAGTAAGCCAAGGTCTGCCTTTCCTCCCAGTCTGCTCATAGTCTGTCTCTTCCTGGAACTGTGCCTGCCTCCGACTTGGAGCTCCCTGAATCGCTTAAATGCCATTTCCTGCTCTTCTCGGACGGACGGGTTAGGTGGAAGCGGCTAGTCTCTGAGTCTGTGACGATATCCTGAGTCCACGCACTGGGCAATAAGTCCTTCTATACAGCGCGGACACTCCAGGGCCCCCCATTAAGGAGGGAAGGGTGTCCCAGTGTCATCTGCTTGCTTCTAAGAGATTGCTCTGTGTATAGGGACGGCTGGCTTGTGTCCACTGAGTAGAAAGGGCACCGTGGCAGGTCCCTCCTATGCCAGGGGCGGTGCCACCCCAGGATACACCGAAAGTTGACTTTAGCATGAAAGTTGAGGGCTTTGGTATCAGACTGCTGGGGTTAAATTCTGGCTCCATGCCTTAGTAGCTGGGTGACCTTAGACAAATGATTTGACCTCTTAGGTCTCAGTTTCCTCTTCTGTAAAATGGGTAGTTATTGACAGTGTGTTGTGAGTACTATCTGACACTCTCCTTACCCTCCCTGCTACCTCCATACCCCCAGAGTTGTGGCCTCACTGCCACTCACCCCTCATGACCTCCTCCTTCGTGCCTGGCTCTCTCCCATCCTGGAAGATGAGGAGCACTGCAGCAGCACTTCTTGGAAAGCAGTGAGTAAACTATGGCAAAGCAATCTGTTCTTGGAAAGGGCTGGGGGACTCTGAAGCCTCTGCTCATGGCTCTGCTACAGGCAGCATTGGGCTTCCTCACGTCATGGAAGACAGGAGTAACCAAACGTCTGGATCTGGAGGACACCACGGCTGCTGATAACTACGGTGTCCTGATGTGATAACCATCAGGACTGTGGTGGGCCGGGAGGACAACAGGGGGACGAAGGAGAGTAGATGCTCCTGTCTACAGTCTTCACAGCGAGAACCACCGAGTTACTGGAAGGGCAAAGCCTGTAGCCCAGGAACAGAGGGCGTGTGGCACAGGTCCAGAGAGAGAAGGAGACGGCTCCAGCGTCAATCCCTGCACATTGTCCAGACCCTCTGAAGGGCCCCTGGTGGAGCTTTGTGGAGCTTTCCCTGGTCCTTCCTGACATCACCACTTCCCTTCCTAAAACTCCTGCATCACTTAGCACACGGACCACACGGTTCATGCTTAATTATACACTGGCCTTTGTCACTCTCTAGTTCTTTCCTGTATGTTGGTTTTGTCATCCTATTGTTAGTTGCCATCGAGTCGGTTCTGACTCATAACAACCCTGTTTATGTACAACAGAATGAAACACTGCCTGGTCCTTCACCATCCTCAAAATCATTATGTTTGAGCCCATTGTTGCAGCCACTGTGTCAGTCCATCTCTTTGAGGGTCTTCCTCTTTTTATCTGACCCTCTACTTTTCCAAGCATGTTGTCCTTCTCCAAGGACTAGTCCCTCCTGATAACATGTCCAAAGTATGTGAGACGTAGTCTTACCATCCTTGCTTCCGAGGAGCATTCTGGCTGTACTTCTTCCAAGACAGATTTGTTCATTCTTCTGGCAGTCCATAGTATCTTCAATATTCTTCACCAACACCATAATTTAATTCTTTGGTCTTCCTTACTCATTGTCCAGCTTTCACATGCTTAAGAGGCGATTGAAAATACCATGGCTTGGATCAGGCCCGCCTTAGTCCTCAGAGTGATATCTTTGCTTTTTAACACTTTAAAGAGATCTTTTGCAGCAGATTTGCGCAATGCAATATGTTATTTGATTTCCATAGGCATTGACTGTGAATCAAAGTAAAATGAAATCCTTGACGTCTTCAATTTTTTCCCCATTTATCATGATGTTGCTTACTGGTCCAGTTGTGAGGATTTTTGTTTATGTTGAGGTGTAATCCATACTGAAGGCTGTCATATTTGATCTTCATCAGTAACTGCTTCAAGTCCTCTTTACTTTCAGCAAGCAAGATTGTGTCATCTGCATAACGCAGGTCGTTAATGAGACTTCCTCCAATCTTAATGGCACTTTCTTCTTCATATAGCCCAGCTTCTCAGGTTATTTGCTCAGCATACAGATTGAATAAGTATGGTGAAAGGATGCAACCCTGATGCACACCTTTCTTGATTTAAACCAAGCAGTATCCCCTTGCTCTATTCAAATGACTGCCTCTTGGTGTACGTACAGGTTCCTCATGAGTACAATTAAGTGTTCTGGAATTCCCATTCTTCACAATATTATCCACAATTTGTTACGATCCACATAGTCGAATGCCTTTGCATAGTCACTAAAACACAGGTAAACATCTTTCTGGTATTCTCTGTTTTCAGCCAAGATCCATGTGACATCAGCGATGATATCCCTCATTTCGTGTTCTCTTCTGAATCCGGCTTGAATTTCTGGCAGTTCATCCTAACTAGACCAAAATTTGTTGGTGGAACTCTTTAGCACAAACTTGTGGATTGGTAAAATAAATAAGAGTGGGAGAGACAAAACAAGAATCGGTAAGTCACTGGACCACTGAGGACCTTAGTCTCCTCTTTTCGAAGCTGACAGGGTTGGAGGAGTGTCTGATTTTTTTAGTTCAGTGGGTTAAGGGCTTGTGGCAATACAGTGGGCACCTTGGATGGCTGGTGGTGATTTATGCTCTCCCTTGATTTGAATTTCTCCCCTTGACTCTGTCTCCTCCCTCCTGTTTTTATCTTGTTCTCTCTAACCATTCAGATAGGCTACACCTAGCATTTCCTCATTCAACAGCCACATGGCCCTAGGAACCTCAGAATAAAAGGCTTTTCCCTGACCAGAATTGCACCTCTCAAAACAGTGCATTGCTTTTAGACACAAGGGGGACTGACAGAAAGGGAGCAGATGAATCAGAATTAAATTGATCTCCTCTAGCCACCACCACAGGAGCTCCCAGAACTCGGGTTCTGATGAAGGTGCATCCACAGCCTCATCTTCAAATGTCAAATATCAAATATTTTGAGCTAAAAGGGATCTTAAAATAGGCTATTTTGAAACTTTTTTTGACAAGCTAGAAAACTGAAAACGTTTTGACAGACTAAAACCCAAGCGATCCAACTCCCAGTCGGTTCTCTTCCCTCCATCCAGGTGAAAGGCCGTGCGCTCCCTTCTGAGTGAGAACCCTCTGCCCCAGGCTTATTTACTTTTTAGCAAGTATGCCATCAAAGACTACTCACTTTAACAACAAATGTCTGCCTTTGTGCACTGCTTTAAACTTTTCAAAGCACTTTCCTATCCATTTTTCCCATTTGGAACCCCATAGAGAAGCTGTTCATAGCCTTGTGTTACAAATGAGAAAATGGAGCCTGACAGAGAAATTAAATAATTTGCCCCAAGCCTTCCACAACTAGATATTGGCAGTCAGGATTAGCCACCAGATGCCCCATTGCCTGGTCCTGGGCACCTGCAACAGCACCCCGAGTTCTGCAGAAGGAGATGGAGGTGTTGGGTTTTGCATTGGTCCATCCACAGAGTGCTAACTGTTCCCCAAATGACCCACAGTACATATTCACATAGGTGGAGGGCAGGCAGAGGGAGTCACAGGGGAGCCCAGCTAAGCAGTCTGCCCAAGCATCAAAACCTTGACCCTGATTCATCAAAGCCCTGATCCCCAGTAGCAGAGCCAACCTACCCTTAGACTTAATGTTTCCAAGAATTTGTTTCCTCATCTAGAAAATGGAGGTAATAAAAATGCCAACCTCATAGGTTCCTCATGATGATTAAATGAGTTAATATATGCAAAATACATAGAACAGTGCCTGGCCCATAGTACTTGATACATAAGTATTTGAATTATTATGATGTCATATCATTTATTCAGGCATGCATTCATTCAGCATTTATGCCTGTACAAATACAAGTCCCATCATCTGTAATGTTAAAATGCTACTCAAGTTCAGATGAATCATGGGCATTAAGGCTCTAAAAGGGAAAGGAAGAGCAACCTGCTTCTTCCTGAGGCTAGGGGAAGACAGCAAACCATTTGGGAGGCAAAGGTGCCCTATCTGAGAGCATTGCTCAGAATGTTATCACAGCCATGCTTTGGGGTTGGCTCACAGGTCAACTCCTCAGCCCCTGACAATGTGGGCAATTTAACAGGGGTGAAGAAATGTGGGGCTCAAAGGGACTTCCCACTCCCACTTCCCATCCATACCATCGCCCCCTCGATTTTAGGATTTAAACCCCAGGTCCTATGGGCTGAAACCCTGGATTTTCAGGGCTGGGGGCTGCTTGTCTTTGCTTTAATCCACATCTTTTCCTTCCGTTTTACAACAAGACTTCTTTTCCATGCCTACAGAGCTTAGGATGTAAAAATAATTGATTCTACCATAAGTCCCGCCTTCTTGGAACACAACTTCGAGGCAAAGGGGCATAAGTCAGTAGAGAGTCTCTCTTGTCCCCATCAAGAGATAGGTGGCCAGGGGTGCCTTCACTCACATGCATTAAGCACCTACTGCATGCAGGCTTATGAAAGGCCCTGTAGTGCTTGGGGAGACAGAGAAAAAAGGCACGAGCCCTGCCTGGAGGATTCTAGTAGCAGGGGATAGACCAGGAAATATGATGCTAGAGTACAATGTGTGTCATGTTGTGACAAACAGCAGCATTGCCTGCTGTAGGAGCCAGAGGAGGGACATACTTCCCAGCCCGGAGTTGGGAGGAGGTTGTGTAACAGTGTCAGGAAAGATATCCTCAAGGATTGACTACGTTTGTACATCTACTCTTCACTTATCCACTATCTCATTATCTGACACTTCACATTAATGACAATAGAGAAAAATCTACTATCCGACTAGTTTGCACATTAACAACATACGTCTGGCAGTAACAAATGTGGAGGTGCAAGGCAAGGGTAACACTGGCAGTGACGGTTAAGGTTATGTGTCAACGTGTCTTGGCCATGATTCCCAGTGAATTGGCAGTTATGCAATGATGTAATTTGGCAGTTATGTAATGATGTAGTCATTCTCCATTTTGTAATATGATGTGGTCATCCTCCATTTTCACCTAATGCCAATTTTCATGTAACAACCAGGTCTTTGGAAACTAATCATGCTGATAAGTGAAGAGTGGGTGTAATACAGATTCAGAGCTCTTAGAACTGAAAGAACCCTCATGACTTTCTGTTTGTGTTGCTTAAATCAACAAGGATTCTGGGATTTCTGGCCAAAATGGCAGCTTAGTCAGACACACAGTGTTCCTCTACAGCAAAGACCTGAGAAACCAAGTAAAACAGATACAGAAGACAATGCTGCGACCCTGAGCATCAAATGAAAGGGTGAAGAACTAGAATGAAAATGACTAGAAGAAGAAACTGACTGAAAACAGCAAACAAGAAGAGACAGAGTAGAGGGGTTCTTCCAGGTGATCCAGCACAGCTTAGCCATCTTGCGACAAAGACAGCAGCAATCATGGGTGAGGAGCACAGAAGACAACTTCATGGAATTCCCAACAGGACACAGAGTAACTGTGTAGACATACACAAAGTGAAATAAGGTCCCGATTGCTGGTTGCAACCAACTGGAAGAGCCCAGGTACCCTCACCCATTGACTAGAGGACACGGTCCCCCACCCCAACCCTCCTGGTGATTAGCGGCACAAACCACCCTATCCCTGCAGCCCCAACTGCTGGGGACCAAAGTATGAGCCACCTCCTTCCCTCCCACAAAAACTCGATGCCATCTTCCCCACCTACCCCAACTGCCACCCCCCCCACCCAATGACCCCACTGAGTGGCGACAGTCTCCCCAGCATGGAGCTGGCTGCTCCTCCTGCCCCTCCCACCTGCCAACCCAACCAAGCTCCATCTCCCATTCCCTCACCCTGTGAGAGGCAGAGGCAACGTGACTGTGAAAGCACCCACTCACTGCTCGCCACTCCTACCTCATGAGGGGTGGCAACTGTATGTGCACACTCATGCCCACCAACAGCCCACACCCCACCCAGCTCAGTAAGACGTGGAGGCAGCGTGACCACGTGTGTGCCCACCCTCGGCTCCTTGCCCTCTCCCATCTGGTGAGAGGCGGCAGCAGCACAACACCACACATACCCACTCACTGCTCCCTCCCCTCTTCCCCTGTCTGGTGAGAGGCAGCAGCAGTGTGACCATGCAAGCACCCATCCACCACTCCCCACCCCCTCCCTCCTCCTGGCAAGAGGTGGCGGCAGTGTGACACTACATGCACCCACCTGCTGCTCTGTCCTGCCTCGCCCTGACTGCCTCTTGCCCTTCAACCCCTACTTGGCAAGGGGTGGTGACTACATGACTGTGTGCATGCTGGTCTACCACTCACACCTTCCCCCAAATGTGCAAGAGGCAGAGGCAGCACAATAGTGTGCACACCCACCCACTACTCACCCCCTATTTGGTGCGAGGTGGCTACTGCACCCCCACTAACCAGCCACACCTGCTACACCTGCTGCTCCACACACTCAGCGAATGCCATTGCCCACACCTGTGCCACCAGACCAATGACAGACAGTGGCCAACATCTTCCCAACACCTTAGCCACTCCACAAGACCAGCAAACAGAGACCCGTGCTCACACACCCAGCTGCTACCCCACCCATCCATAGACAGGTGGCGAGTGCTCTGGTGTGTTTAGACTAGAGACCAAAGTAGCACACCCATCCCACCCGTCTGGATATACCAAAACAAAACATAACAAAAAATTAGGGTGCAGCAAATACGACTAATAAATAATACAACTAATAAAACTAATAAACATAATAAAACTAATACAACTAATAAGCTAATAAAAATACAACTAATAAATAAATATAATAACACTTTAATGCCTAGGAAACAACAGACAGTATCAAATCACCTAAACAAGTAGGACAAAATGGCTCCAGTAAGTGACCAAAAAAAAAAAAAAAAAAAAAAAAAAAAAAAAGAACCAGGAAACCTCCCTGAGTAAGAAATGACAATAGAACTATCTGATAAGGAATTCAAAAGATTTATATATTGGACCCTCCAAGAGATCAAAGAAAACACAGACAAAATCAAGGAAAATAGACAAAACTCTAGAAGAATCCAGGAAAACAATACAAGAACAAAATAACAAAACAGACAATTAGAAATGGTACAAAAACAGCAACAAGAAATCCAGAAGATTAACACTAAGATTTCAGAACTAGATAACGCATTGGAAAGACATAGAGGTAGAATTGAAGCAATAGAAGACAAAATCAGTGAAATAGAAGACAAATCCCTTGATACCAATATGTTAGAGGAAAAATCCAAAAAATAAAAAAAGAAGAAAGTCTCAGAATTATGTGGGACACTATCAAGGGAATAATTTACATGTGATTGAAATTTCAGAATAGGAAGAGACAAGAAAAAGCACAGAGAAAATTTTCAAAGATTTGCTGGCAGAAAATTTCCCTAATATTATGAAAGATGAGAAGATATCCATCCAAGAAGCCCAATGAATCCCAAATAGGATAGACTCCAAAAGAAAATCACCAAGATACATTATAATAAAATTTTCCAAAACCAAAGACAAAGAAAGAACCCTGAGAGCAGCTTGGAGAAAACAAAACGTTACCTACAAAGAGAAACCAATAAGACTAAGGCTGTGATTTCTCGGCAGAAACCCTGTAGGCAAGAAGGCAATGGGAAGACATATACAAAACCCTGAAAGAAAAAAATTGCTAACCAAGAATTACATATCCAGCAAAATTGTCTCTCAAGTATGATAGCAAAATTAGGATATTTCCAGATAAACAGAAATTAAGTGAAATCATAAAAACCAGACCAAATTTATAAGAAATACTAAAGCAGGTCCTTCAGGCAGAGACCCAACAATGTTGGACAACAACCTGAGATTAAGACGCATGACAACATCACCCAGAAACCAAACCAGATAAAGAAATTTCAAAAATAAAATAAAGTTACAAGACTTAAAAAAAGGGAACCATACATATTAATATGTAAATAACAACAACTTCAAAACAAAAAGAAGGAATAAATGGTATAGTTACAGAACTTCCATATGGAGAGGAAGTTAAGGCAATATCAGGATAAAACAGACTGTTTTAAACTTAGGAAGATAAAAGTAAATTTCAGGGTAACCACAAAGAAAATTAATAAATCCTTCTCACCAAAATAAAAAAGAAGAGAATCATAAAGGCTCAGTAAACACAAAATCAACAGTAAGAAATGAAAAGAAAATCCATAAACAAAAAGAACTCAACACAGAAAAGTATACGGAACAAAGAAACCTTCAGCATCACAAAAAAAGCACAACAAAATGACAGAAGTGAATTCATACCTATTGATAATTGAATGTAAATGGATTAAGTGCATCAGTCAAGAGACAGAGAGTGGCAGAATGGATAAGAAAACATGATCCATCAATATGCTGCCTACAAGAGACATACCTTAGATACAAAGATAAAAATAAGCTAAAAATCAAAGGATGAATATATATATATCCATATATATACATATGGATATATATATACAAGGAAAGAGCAACCAAAAAAAGGTAGAAGTGGCAATACTAATCTCGGATAAAATAGACTTTAAGGCAAAAACCAGCATAAGAGACAAGGAAGGGCATTATATAGTGATTAAAGGGTCAATCCAACAAGAAGACATAACCATAATAAATATCTACACACCCAATGAAAGCGCTCCAAAATACATAAATCAGACTTTAACAGGATTGAAAAGAGAAATAGACAACTCAATAATAACAGTAGGAGACCTTAACAGACCACTTTAGATGAAGGACAGAACAACTAGAAAGAAACTCAACAAAGATACAGAAGATCTAAACAACACTATCAACCAACTTGATCTCATAGACATATATAGAACACTCCACCTAACAACAGCACAGTACACATTCTTTTCCAGCACACACGGATCATTCTCCATGCTAGACCATATGTTAGGTCACAAAGAAAGCCTCAATAAATTTACAAACATCAAAAATAATACAAAGCACCTTCTAAGTTCACAATGCTATAAAATTAGAAATCAATAACAGGAAGTACAAGGGAAAAAATCAAATACATGAAAACTGAATAACACCTTACTTAAAAACCACTGGGTAATAGAAGAAACAAACAAACAAAAAATAAATAAAATAAAAAATTTCCTAGAACCGAACAAGAATGAAAACACAACATACCAAAACATCTGGGCACAGCAAAAGCAGTGCTCAGAGGTCAATTTATAGCAATTAAAGCATATATCAAAATTGAAGAAAGAGCCAAAATCAACACCTTAACCCTACAACTCCAACAAATAGAAAAAGAACGGCAAAAAAAAAAAAAAAAAAAGGCCACAGTCACCAGAAGAAAGGAAATAGTAAAGATGAGAGCAGAAATAAATTAAACAGAAAACCAATAGAAAGAACGAAGGAGACTAGAAGTTGGTTCTTTGAAAGGATTAATAAAGTTTACAAACCACTGGCCAAACTGACAAAGGAAAAGAAGGAGAAGAGGCAAATAACACAAATAAGAAATAAGATGGGTGACGTAACATCAGAACCAACTGAAATAAAAAGGATCATAACAGAATACTGTGAAGAACTGTACTCCAACAAATTTGAAAAACCTAGAAGAAATAGACAAATTTCTAGAAACACACTACCTACCTACACTAACACAAACTGAGGTAGAAAATTTGAACAGACCCATAACAACAACAAAATTTAAAGAGATCATAAAAAATGAGGGGAAAAAAATCCCAACCAAAAAAAAAAAAAAGCCCTGGCCCAGACAGCTTCACTGGAGAATTCTACCAAACATTCAGAGAAGAACTCACACTAATTCTACTCAAACTATTTCAGAACATAGAAAAGAATAGAATACTCCCAAATTCATTCTATGAAGCAAGCATAACCCTGATACTAAAACCAGGCAAAGGCACCAATAAAAAAGTAAATTATAGACCAATATTCCTCATGAATATAGATACAAAAATTCTCAACAAATCCTAGCCAATAGAATCCAACTTATATCAAATAATAATAATACATCATGACCAAGTGGGATTCATACCAGATATGCAAGGATGGTTCAGCATTAGAAAATCAATCAATGTAATTCACCACATAAATAAAACAAAGGAAAAGAACCACATCATCATATGAATTGATGTGGAAGAGGCATCTGATAAAATCCAACACCCATTCCTGATAAAAACTCTCAGCAAAATAGGAAAAGAAAGGAAATTCCTCAACATAATTAAGGACATATATACAAAACCAACAGCCAACATTATTCTCAAGGTAGAGAGAGTGAAAGCGTTCCCCTTGAGAACAGGAAGCAGACAAGGATGCCCTTTATCACCACTCTTATTCAATATTGTACTGAAAGTCCTAGCCAGAGCAATAAGGCAAGAAAGGGAAATAAAAGGCATCCGAATTGGTAAGGAAGAAATAAAATTATCCCTATTTGCAGGTGATATGATCCTGTACAAAGAAAATCCTAGAGATTCTACAAGAAATCTACTGGAACTAATAGAAGGATTCAATAAAGTGGCAGAGTACCACATCAACATACAAAAATCAGTCAGATTCCTCTACACTAACAAAGAGAACTCCAAAAAGGAAATCGGAAAAACAAAACCATTTACAATAGCACCCAAAAAGATAAAATACTTAGGAATAAACCTAATCAGGGATGTAAAAATTTATACAAAGAAAACTACAAGGCACTACTGCAAGGAACCAAAAGAAACCTACATAAATGGAAGAACATACCATGCATATGCATAGGAAGACTTAACATTGTGAAAATGTTGATGCTACTCGAAACAACCTATAGATATAATGCAAACCTAATCCAGATTCCATCAGCATTCTTTAAGGAGATGGAATAACTAATCATCAAATTTATATGGAAAGGGAAGAGACCCTGGATAAGCAAACACTACTGAAGAAGAACAAAGTACGAGGCCACACATTTCCCAATCTCAGAACATACTATTCAGCCACGGTAGTAAAAACTGCCTCGTAGTGGTACAATGACAGACACAGAGACCAATCGAACAGAATTGAGAATTCAGAAGTAAATCCACCCACCTATGGACAGATGATCTTTGACAAAGGGCTGAAATCTGTAAAATGGGGAAGAGAGAGTCTCTTTAACAAATAGTGCTGGCAAAACTGGATATCCATTTACAGAAAAATGAAACAGGATCCACACTTCACACCATATACAAAAACTAACTCAAGATGGATCAAAGGCTTAAATATAAAACTTAAAACAATAAAGATGATGGAAGAAAAAATAGGGACAAACTAGGGGCCCTAATACATGGCATAAATACAATACAAACCGTAACTAACAAGGCACAAACACCAGAAGATAAACTAGATGACTGGGACCTCCTAAAAATTAAACACTTACGTGCTTCAAAAGACTTCTCCAAAAGAGTAAAAATATAACATACAGACTGGGAAAATTTTTTTAGCTATGACATATCTGATAACTTCAACACCTCAACAACAAAAAGACAAACAATCCAATTAAAAAATGGGCAAAGGACATGAATAGACACTTCACCAAAGAAGACATTCAGACAGCCAACAAATACATGAAGAGATGCTCACGCTCATTAGCCATTAGAGATGCAAATCAAAACAACAATGAGATGTTACCTCATCCCAGCAATAATGGCAATGATCAAAAAAACAGAAAACAACAAATACTGGCGAGGGTGTGGGGAGATTGGAACTCTCATACTCTGCTGGTAAGATTGTAAAATGGTACAGCCACTGTGGAAAATGGTATGGCGAGTCCTTAAAAAGTTAGAAATAGAGATACCATACGATCCTGAAATCCCAATCCCACTCCTAGAAATATATCCTAGAGAAAAAAGAGCCACGACATGAATAAATATTGCACACCCATGTTCATCGCAGCATTATTCACAATAGTAAAAAGATGGAAACAACCTAAGTGCCCATAATGGATGAATGGATAAACAAACTATGGTACATACACACAATGGAGTACTATGCAACATTAAAGAATAAGATGAATCTGCAAAACATCTCGCAACATGGATGAACTTGGAGGACATTATGCTGAATGAAATAAGTCAATCACAAAAGAGCAAATATTTTATGAGACCACTATTATAAAAAGTCACGAAAAGGCTTACACACAGAAACATTCTTTGATGGTTACCAGGGATGGGAAGGGGAGGGAGGGAAAATCACTAACTAAATAGTAGACACGGATTAACCTGCGTGAAGGGAAGGCAATGCACAAAAAGGGGAGGTCAGCACAACATGACCAAGGCAAAGGAAGACAAGGCAACAGCGGTAAGTTTTATTACATACACAATCCTGCAATAACAGTAATAACAAACAATAATTTACAAGTGGATACATAGATAAGCTGAATAGATGTGGGATGGCACGTGGGAGTATACCCATGAGCGTATATGGGTTTGCTAGAGGATATTTCTACATTCCTATCTGTATGTACTGCAAGATATCCATGTGCATAGTAGAGCACACAGGGTCAAAGTTATGTAAACTTCTTAGTCATAACCAAACACCTTGAGACTGAGTCACTGGGCTTAAAGGCTTAGGACCATAGTCTCGGGGGACATCTAGGTCAATTGGCGTAGCATAGTCCGTAAAGACAACGTTCTACACCCTACTTCGGTGAGTAGTGACAGTGGTCTTAAAAGCTTGCGAGCAGCCATCTAAGATACAACTATTGGTCTCTTTCCATCTGGAGCAAAGAAGAGTGAAGAAAATCAAAGACTCAGGAAACAATTAGTTCAAAGGACTAATGGATCACATGAATCACAGCCTCCACTAGCCTGAGACCAGAAGAACTAGACAGTGCCTGGGCTACCACTACCAACTTTCTGACCAGGATCACATTAGAAGCTCCTGGTTAGAGTGGGTAAAAAAAGTAGAACAAAATGCAAATTCATAAAAAGACCAGACTTATTGGTCTGATGGAGACTGGTAGAAGGAATGCCCGAGCCTGTGGCCCTTAGACACCCTTCAAACCTGGAACTGAAGCCACTCCTGGAGATCACCTTTAAGCCAACCAATAGACAGGCTTATAAAGTGAACAATAACACCCGTGAGGAACGTGCTTCTCAGAACAATCATCCATATGAGACCAAAAGGGTAACATTTGCCCAAAAACAAAGTTCAGAAGGCAGGAAGGAGCAGGAAAGATGGGTGAATGGAAACGGGGAACCCAGGGAGGAAGTGGGTAGAGAGCTGTCACACTGAGAGGATTGCAACTAATGTCACAAAACAAAATGTGTATAAATTGTTGAATGGGAAACTAATTTGCTCTGTAAACTTTCACCCAAAGCACAATAAAATGTTAAAAAATAATAATAATAAAAAGGGCCCAGTCCAACCTTTCCCCCTGCTAGAGGTTGGCATCTGGGTTTACCACCCAACAGAGTCCCACGTGCAGTCTCGGGCCTGGACAAAGTCTTCCCAGCTGCATCACATGTCCACAGGCGGGTACTGTGGCAGGATTGACTTCTTCAGAAACCATGGCTGGGAAACTTCTAGTCCTTTAACAAATTTCAGTAATCTCTTTTGGCAGCTTCCTAAGATAAACGTAGTGCAAAAATAATTTGTTGGACTGGGACTTCATGGCAGATGGGAGAAAGTCGTCTCCCAAGGTCCCCAGCTGAATAGGTGAGACATGCTTTAGGTCTCAAATAATAATAAGAAGAAGAAGAACAGAGGTGGATGGGTCCTTGGCCACTAGTCTTCACTGTAATCCATACTGACCTGTTCTAGTATTTCCAATGTCAAGTTACTCAAGACATTTGACAGAGTTGAAGACAAACCTTGTAAGAAGTTCAATTTACTCTTCTCCATTTAGAAAGACTCTCCAAAGAGGATTTACTCAATGCAGATTTGCTAGAGATATTTGATACAATCTGGGAAGTTTAAGAGTTGGTGACACAACTTGGGCCTCCATTTTTTAAGAGGTTCCATCCACCTGTCTCCAGAGCAAATCATCCTGACCTGTCACCCTCCACTGAGCCATTCCATGTGATCAGGAATGCTGAAAGGAAACAATATACCTTGGACCTCAATTTTGTACCAAGTTGGATCTACCATCTCCAAGGGAAATATAATGAATCACACCCAAAAAAGGTGCAAATTTATCCAAGATATTTGAAGTAATCCAGAAGATAGATTTGGGAACACACCTTGGGCCTCAATTTTTAAGAAGTTTGCTCCTTTCATCTTCACACAAACCATCCTGGCCTGTCACTTTCCACCGTGAATACTCCAGAAGTTTGGTAGCTTATGAAAGAATTAAGAGCTGGGGACACACCTTGGACCTCGATTTGTAAAGAGTTGGATCTACTTGTCTCAACTACAAACTATTCTGAATTAAGGCTGTCCTAAGCAGATTTACCCCACGCAGTTTTCCTGGAGACATTCCACACTATCCAGGGAGCTGAGGTGCAAATGCATACAGTAGTTCTGAGAGACCTGCCCAACACCATCTTGTCACCCTGGCATCACCTGGCAGTAGGAAATGGTGGTTGGAAACAGGGCTGTTGAAACTGCAATGGTTGGGAGTCTCTAATACAATTTTTGTTAATTTTCTTTTAGGTACCTTGTATCTTTTGTTGTTATGGTAAATTTAAGTTTTTCATTGTTTACTAGTTTCTGGAGGGTAGAAAATAGTTTTTTTTTTTTTTTTTTGCAATCAAATTTTGTTTATTGATCATATATCCAACAACCTGCTAAACTATCTTAATTCTAATAATTTATTTGTATATTCTTTGAAGTTTTCTATATGGATGATCACATCATCTATGAACAATGACAGTTTGGTTTGATCCTTACTGATCTTTATACTCCTTATTTCTTGTGCTTGTTTTACTGCATGGATTACCAAAAACGAAACCAGTCGACGTGGATTTGATTTCAACTGATAGCGACCACTTGTGTGTCATAGTAGAACTGTGCTCCATAGGGTTTCCAATGGCTGATTTTTCGGAAGTAGATCACCAGGCCTGTCTTTCTTCTGAGGCTCCTCTGGATGCACTTGAACTGCCAACTTTAGGTTAACAGGCAATCGTATTAACTGTGTGCTTCATCCAGGGACTACACTACATGGATTGTTGTTGTTGTTGTTAGGTGTCGTCGAGTCAGTCCTGACTCATAGTGCCCCTATGTACAACAGAATGAAACACTGCCCAGTCCTGTGCCATCCTCACAATCATTGGTATGCTTGGGCCAATTGTTGCAGCCACTGTGTCAGTCCATCTCGTTGAAGGTTTTCCTCTTTTTTACTGACCCTCTACTTTACCAAGCATAACTTCTTTCTCCAGGGACTAATCCCTCCTGATAACATGTCCAAAGTATGTGAGATGTAGTCTTGCCATTCCGGCTTCCAAGGAGCACTCTAGTTGTACTTCTTCCAAGACAGATTTGTTCGTTCTCTTGGCAATCCATGGTATATTCAATATTCTTTGCCATCACTACAGTTCAAAGGCGTCAATTCTTCTTTGGTATTCATCGTGCAGCTTTCACAAGCATATGAGACTATTGAAAACACCATGGCTTGGGTCAGGCACACCTTAGTCTTCAAGGTGATATCTTTGCTTTTCAACACTTTAAAGAGGTCTTTTGCAGCAGATTTGCCCAATGCAGGGTGTCATTTAATTTCCTCACTGCTGATTCCATGGGTATTGATTGTGGATCCAAGTAAAATGAAATCTTTGACAACTTCAATCTTTTCTCTGTTTATCATGATGCTGTTTATTGGTCCAGTTGTGAGGATTTTTGCTTTCTTTATGTTGACGTATAATCCATACTGAAGGCTGTGGTCTTTGATCCTTATCAGTAAGTGCTTCAAGTCCTCTTCACTTTGAGCAAGCAAGGTTGTGTCATCTGCATAATGCAGGTTGTTAATGAGTCTTCCTCCAATCCTGATGCAGAGTTCTTCGTCATATAATCCAGCTTCTTGGATTACTTGCTCAGCATACAAATTGAATCGGCACAGTGAAAGGATACAACCCTGAGGCACACGTTTCCTAACTTTAAACCACACAGTATCCCCTTGTTCTGTTCAAACAACTGCCTCTTGATCTATGTACAGGTTCCCATGGCACAATTAAGTGTTCTGGAATTCCCATTTTTCACAATGTTATGCACAATTTGCTATGATCCACACAGTTGAATGCCTTTTGAATGCCTTTGCATAGTCAATAAAACACAGGTAAACATCTTTCTGGTACTCTCTGCTTGCAGCCAGGATCCATCTGACATCAGCAATGATACCCTGGTTCCATGTCCTCTTCTGATTCTGGCTTGAATTTCTGGCAGTTCCCTGTCGATATACTGCTGCAGCCGCTTTTGAATGATCTTCAGCAAAATTTTACTTGCGTGTGATATTAATGATATTATTTGATAATTTCTGCATTCAGTTGGATCCCATTTCTTAGGAATAGGCATAAATATGGCTCTTTTCCAGTCGGTTGGGCAGGTAGCTGTTTTCCAAATTTCTTGGCATAGACAAATGAGCACTTCCAGCGTTGCATCTGTTTGCTGAAACATCCCAATTAGTATTTTGTCATTTCCTAGAGCCTTGTTTTTGCCAATGCCTTCAGTGCAGCTTGGGCGTCTTCCTTCAGTACCATTGGTTCCTGATCATATGCCACCTCCTGAAATGGCTGAATGTCGACTAATTCTTTTTGGTACAGTGACTCTGTGTATTCCTTCCATCTCTTTTTGATGCTTCCTGTGTCATTTAATATTTTCTCCATAGAATCCTTCAATACTGCAACTTGAGGCTTGAATTTTTTCTTCAGTTCTTTCAGCTTGAGAAATGTCAAGCATGTTCTTCCCTTCTGGTTTTCTATCTCTAGGTTTTTGCACTTCATTACAACACTTTACTTTGTCTTCTCAAGTCGCCCTTTGAAATCTTCTGTTCAGCTGTTTTACTTCATCATTTCTTCCTTTCGCTTTAGCTACTTGAAGTTCAAGAGCAAGTTTCAGAGTCTCTTCTGAATCTATTTTGGTCTTTTCTTTCTTTCCTGTCTTTTTAATGACCTCTTGCTTTCTTCATGGATGATGTCCTTGATGTCATTCCACAACTCATCTGGTCTTCGGCTCAACGTGTCAAATCTATTCTTGAGACGGTCTCTAAATTCAGATGGAATATACTCAAGGTTGTATTTTGGCTCTCATGGACTTGTTCTAATTTTCTTCAGTTTCAACTTTAACTTGCATATGCGCAATTGATGGCTTGTTCCGCAGTCGGCCCCTGGCCTTGTTCTGACTGATGATGTTGAGCTTTTCCACCGTCTCTTTCCACAGATGTAGTCGATTTGATTCCTGTGTATTCCTTCTGGCGAGGTCCATGTGTACAGTCATCATTTATGTAGGTGAAAAAAGGTATTTGCAATGAAGAAGTTGTTGTTCTTGCAAAATTCTATCATGTGATCTTCAGCATCATTTCTATCACCAGGGCCATATTTTCCAGCTACCGATCCATCTTCATTTCCAACTTTCGCATTCCCATCACCAGTAATTATAAATGCATTCTGATGACATGTTTGATCAATTTCAGACTGAAGAAGCTGGTAAAAAATCTTCAGTTTCTTCAACTTTGGCCTTAGTGGTTGGTTCATAAATTTGAATAATAGTCATATTAACTGGTCTTCCTTGTAGGTATATGGATATTATCCTATCACAGACAGCGTTGTACTTCAGGATAGATCTTGAAGTTTTTTTTTTTTTTTTTTTTACAATGAATGCAGCAATGCCATTCCTCTTCAAGCTGTCATTCCCGGCATAGTAGACCATATGGTTGTCCAATTCAAAGTGTCCAGTACCAGTCCATTTCAGCTCACTAATGCCTAGGATACTGATGTTTATGCGTTCCATTTCATTTTTGACAATTTCTAATTTTCCTGGATTCATACTTCATACATTTCACCTTCTGATTATCAGTGGATGTTTACAGCTGTTTCTTCTCATTTTGAGTCGTGCCAAATCAGCAAATGAAGGTTCTGAAAGCTTGACTCCATCCATGTCATTAAGGTTGACTCTACTTTGAGGAGGTAGCTCTTTCCCAGTTGTATTGTGAGTGCCTTCCAACCTGAGGGGCTCATCTTCCAGCACTATATCTGACAATGTTCCGCTGCTATTCATAAGGTTTTCGTTAGCTAATTCTTTTCAGAAGTAGACTGCCGGGTCCGTCTTCCTAGTCTGTCTTAGTCTGGAAGCTCAGCTGAAACCTGTCCACCATGAGTGACCTTGCTGGTATTTGAATACTGGTGGCATAGATTCCAGCCTCACAGCAACACACAAGCCCCCACAGTACAATAAACTGACAGACACGTGGGGGCTCCATGGATTAGGATCTCACAAACAACACTGAATACTAGCAGTGATTGGAAAGGCTTGCTTCTACCATCTTGCCTTAAAGTATAATGTTTACTGTTGATTGCTAGTAGATGCCTGCTTTTAGTCCTGCTTTACAAGTTTTTATCACAAACGTGTTTTGAATTATATTTAAAGATTTTTCTGAAACTATTGAGAATACCATCTGAATTTTCTCCTTTAATCTAATGTGGTGAATTCATTGATAGATTTTCTGATGTCAAAACAACCTTGAATTCCTGAAATATAATCAATTTTGAAATGATTTTTTATGTTTTTATGAATATCACCTGGATTCAGTTTGCCAATATTTTGTTTAAAATTTTTTGCATCTAGGTTCATGAGTGGATTGGCCTATACTTTTACTTTACTCTCATCTGACTGTGGTATCAGAGTTATTGTAATATTATAAAATGACTTGATAAAGTGAAAAAACAAACACAAAACAGGGATTCTGGAAGAAATGGGAGAAGAGATTCACAGGTGACTCTTTTCTGCTTGGTCCCTAGGCTTGTGGTCCACCAGGGGTTGCTCCTACTCCTGGCTCTTTGAGGGAAGCTGATCACCGAGGTCTTTCTTGCCAGAACTAGCAAGTAGGGGCAGATTCTGGTGGTAGTGACACCAAGGGTAAGCTGTCCTTGACTACTGCTTACAACCACCAAATGGATGAACTTAAAAGAGATACTGATGCGTGAGAGGTTTAAAAAAGCTCCAGTGTGCAGCCAGGGCAGCGGTGGTTCACTGGTAGAATTTTCACCTTCTATGCAGGAGGACTGGGTTTGATTCCTGGCCAATGCAACTCATGTGCAGCCATAACCCATCTGTCATTGGAAGTTTGTGTGTTGTTATCATGCTAACAGGTTTCAATGGAGCTTCCAAACTAAGACAGACTAGGAAGAAAGGCCTGGGGAGATACTTTTGAAAATTAGCCAAGGAAAACCCTATGTATAAGTCACGGTCTTTTCAATCACCTTGTCTGTATCTGAAAGCTGGACAATGAAAAAGGGAGACAGAAGAATTGTGCATTCGAACTATGGTGTAGGCAAAGAATATTGAAATACTGTGGCCTGTCAGCAGAATGAACAAATCAGTCTTAGAAGAAATACATCCAGAATGCTCCTTAGATGTGAGGATGGCAAGACTTCAACTCACTTTCTTTGGACATGCCATTGGGAAAGACCATTCGCTAGAAAAGTACATCATGTTTGGTAAAGCAGAGGGTCAGCAAAAATGAGAGAAACCCTCAATGAGATGGATTGACACAATAGCCACAACAATGAACTCAAACTCACCAATGATCCTGGAGATGGCACAGGACCAGACAAGGCTTCATTCTGTTCTACATAAGGTCACCACTAGTCAGAGCTGATTCCACAGCAGCAAACAACAACAACAAAGGGACTTACCAAGTGTCGTGTGTATAACAAGAACCAGGAGTCTTAACCTTGCCAGCCCGATGCCTGCTCTTCCTCTGCCCAGGCAGACAATAGGGTGGCAGGACCCAGGTGCTGGCCGTGTGCTGACCAAGTGTGACCAGCCCACAGCCAAAGGAAGTGCAGTGGAACTGCTGCTAAGGCAGTGTGATTTACGGGCCCAAACTGTTTCCTCTAAAGCCCCTCACTTTAGAGATGGCCACAGAACCCCAATTCTTACTACCCCAGTTACTTCTCAGGGTGAGCCATTATCTTGAGAAACCCTCGTTGTGTCTGAGTGTGGTATCTGAGCTGTCCTGCTTTTGCGATAGTTCAGCCCGCGTTTTAGTGAACAGCAGAAGCAGGGCTTGTGGGTAAGTTCCAGAGGAGAAAGGGCCTTCCAGAGAGCATGGCGGAGCTCCCCAGAGCTGGGATCTCAAGAGTGGGGAAGGAAAACACGCCAGGACTCTCCCTGCCTGCTTTGCTATTTTGCTTATAGCTGTCCAGGCTGACTCTGCTGTCTCCTGGGCTGCGGGGACCCACTGTGGCCCTGGACCTTTGTCATCTCTCAGAGCCGCCCAAGGCCATCTCTAGGGTCTGGGATGGGTGAAGTGAAGATTGACTGGCCATGCTGGGCCAGGTAGGCAGGACGGGAAGGTGAGGGCTGTGCGTGTCTGGGAACTAGAGATGGTGAGGAGGCGGGATAGGAAGACAGCAAGGGGGGTGCGAGCACCTTAGAGATGAGCGGGTCTACACCCCCACTTGACAGACAGGGAAGGCCCAGAGAGAGGGGACTGGGACTGGAGGGGTGGGGGTCAGAACCCACACTGAGGTTTCCTTCCTGGGAAGCAGGGGAAGTCATGCGTCTCAAAACAGAAAGATGTGCCTTAGTCATCTTGGCCTCCTAGCACCTGCTAGGACCTGGACTCAGAAGGCACTCAGAATAATTCCAACAATCACTGCTGTCCCTAGGCTGGCCAGCAGCCACACGATGCCCATCCCCAGCCCAGCCCAGGGAAGCTGCCTCCTGTGAAGTATTCTGAGGCCTCAGCCTGCAGGATTTTAGAACAGCAACAGGGTGCCCTCTGCTAGAGTGTGGCCAACTGCTCAGCCACGTGGAGGGAAGGTGCAGGATGAAGTAAATTCATGTTTTAATTAAGCCTTAAAACTAGTCTGCCCAGGTTGGCTGCCCCAGACTGAACCCAGCCAGGGACCCACACGAGGACTCCCAGAGCCACCCCTATCACACTTCTGCTTTCCTCTCCAGCCTGTCCACTTGCTGGTTCAGTCTGACAGCAGGCAGTTTGTTTCATTTTGAGATATATTTTTATTTAGCTTCATTTGGTTATTTTCTAAATAAGGTGCCCCCACCCATTGTAAGGTCATTTTTTATGGTGCTCACCTCCTTTGTAAGGTGTCACTGTCCCTGGGAATAAGCAGAAATGCCATGGTCCCTCCCAGGTTGTAACACAATAAATGGCACCATGAGAGAGGGGGTCAAACTTTTCATAAAGACCAAAAAATAGAAGTTCCTGTGAGAAGCAACTTCAACCATCTTTAAATCCAGTCAGCCCCTTTTACAGATAAGGCAGTTGAGGCTGAGAGCATTTGTCAGGGTCACGCACTAGTGCGTGGCAGGGCCAGGACCAGAACCAAGTCCCTGAACCGCTAGCCTCTGGTCTTTCATCAACCGCTGCCCTCCACACCGCGGGGTCAGAGGCCCTGGGACCTAGGGAAGCGCTTCCTTCCCTCCCACAATCCTTTCTCTTGGAGCTACTGAGCTCCTTCACAGCCGTCCCCAGCCTACACCCAGTCGACTGGGGGCCAGAAAGGAATGCCGAGTTCCGCGGCCGTCCTGCCGCCCCAAGCGCCACCTCCAGCCCTGTCCAGTCTCTCCATCGGCTCTCCGGGCCCACGGAACCGCCCCGGAATGGAAAACGAGCCCCGCAAAACCCCTTTTCTCAGTGGACACTCAGCAGGGTCTCCCAGGCCTGGCACACCCCTCTACCTCGCCGGAAACCTCGCTTTGGCAGTGAACCCCTCATCTGCCAAGGTTCTGCGGAATATGTGTTGGGGCCTCACCACCTCTTCATCCCTCTCTCCCTCTCTCCCGCCCCTGCCGGTCAAGAAATTTCGGGAATCGAAGGGTGAGGGGGTGAGAAAGACCAAAATCCCCAGCCTTGCTTACTGCCTAGATGGTTGTCTAAATCCTGACTTGAGCCGGGTTCTGGCGGAGGAAGAAAAGCCGATGAGGCGTCGTCAGCGCGGTCTCCAGCCCGTGGGAGAAAAGCGGACCTGCGTATATTCTCCGTGCACTGAGCCCAGGAGACCCCGGGGCCTGGTCGCTGCCGGAGGCGAGAATGCGGGCTCCCAGAGGCGCCTCCAGCGCACACCGACTCTCTCCGGCTCCTCGCCGTGGGGCGGGGTCACTAGGAGCAGCTCTCAGCAGCCGACCGTAAAGGTCCCCTCGGATCTGGGGGCGTCCTGCCCAGCTGGTAAAGGGAAGTACGCCTGGGGTGGGCGCCCAGGGGTGGGGGCGTCGGGTCAGCTCGGGGCAGGAACCGGCAGCAGCCGAGTCCCCCAGGGCCAGCGGCGGGCACAGCGCAGGGGCTATTAGAGAGAAATGGCCCGGAACACTCACCCACGCGTGGCACGGGGCGCGCACAACAGAGTTCTGATCAGTTTTTCTGGAACTCAGACCAGGTTTTGACTTATTTTCCCCTCTGAGATTCTGTGTAGGAAGTCAGCTTTCAGACATCCGCCCTTTACACCCGCCCCAAACACACACACCCCCACACACACACCCCACACACAGTCACACACACGCACTCACGGCCCTCCTGTTGGAATTGCAAATAGCCTGCGGAGGGCAACGCCAGAGCCCCTCTCCCCTCACCGGGAACCGGGCGGTTGGGGCCAACCCCGAGAAATGGGGGGGTGGCTGAGACCTGCGGTGGGGAGGAGGGGGGGACAAGGTGAAGGGGATGGGGGGGGGGCCGAGCGGGCTCAGGGCGAGAGCGCAAGGCAAGCTATTTTCCTAGGCCTTAATTAGGCCAATTACACGAAGAGGCTAGAGCAGGTTAAAGACCCTGGAACTAATGAGGCCGCTGGCCAGGAGGCCACCCTGGGAGCTGCAGGAGAAGGAGGCGCCGAGGGCGGAGTAGGCTACGCTGGAAGCAAAGAGGGTGCCCCACGGAGAGAAGGGCTCCGTAGAATCCCCCCGAAGCGGGCCTTCCTTCGTCCCCACCTCCAACTTCTCCCTGGGAGCCAAAGCCGGCCGGCTCCCTGGGGCTCCAGGATGGGCTGGCTCGCCGCCAGGTACTTCTCCGCCCACCCCCCCACCCCCCTCGCCCTCCACCCCCGGCCACCCCTCTCCTCCCGGCAGCGCAGTACTGTACCCCAGGCTTTGCCCCAACCCTCCCCGGCCAGCGGAAGATGGAAGTTGGCTTTTGTCTGACCCGGTCAGACAGAGCCGTTTTGTGGGATAAAGGCTTAACGCTCCGTGAACACGCAGAAAAAGCTCAACGCTGGCCCTCTGACAATCCCATTGTCTCGGGCCTGAGCCCGGCGGTTTGGTCTGAAAGTGCCAAGTTCATGACATTTGAAAGAGAAATGATACTGGGGGAAAGGAGGGTACAGGAGAAATAAAATACTAAAATACCAAGAGAACCATTTTTTACTGTCTCCTCACATCACCCCCACCCCCACCCTTCCAGACCCAGATGGGGTGGGGGATCCCACGCCTCTAGAAAACCGGGTGATCAAGTCAGGATCACTGGGGTAAGCTTTGGGCATGAAGGTGTGAAAAGATGGTCAACTGCGAAGTGTTTAGCCTCCAGGACGGTTAGCGAGTAACAGACGCGAGCACAGTCGCCCATTGTCTGCTCAGCCCTTGAAGATAAGAATTTACCAAAACGGACTTCAGGTGCCAAAATGAGTTTATTTTGAAGAGCGAGAGTGTTATTATTTTCTTTCATTTTTATTATTGTTATTACTATATTCTTTAAAAAAAACGACAACCCCACTCTTTTCTAAGCCAGAGAGCAAAGGTGGTTCCATTTTTAGTCTTTAATTTGTTTAATGTGCCTCTGCAAAAACAAATAAGTCAGGAGAGAAAGCGGAGGAGCCAGGAAATTGAGTGTGTTTTTGTCTCCAGTGAAGTTTCCCTTGAGTGATTTCGTTTGCTTTCTGTCTCGCCGGCCAGGCTCTGCACTCGGACCTCCAGCGCGCCCGCCAGCCCGCGGCCTCTCCATCCACCTTAGGTGGCCAGGGGACTCTCCGCCCTCCGCCTCTTTGCCAGGTAAATCATCCTCCCAAAGAACAAAACACTGCCTTTCAGAGCCATTCTAATGCGAGGAGAAAATAGGATTAGGCCAAAGTATCAGCAAGGTAAGTCGGATTAACAGCAAGGTTCAATACATTTTGGCATTCTTTCGCAATGTTTAATTGTACAAAGGCATATACTTCCTTTCCCTGGTTTTATTTAAAGAGGCTGTTTGTTTGTGCCCAAGTGGTAAATGATGAGCGATAAGGCGCTGTGTGGAATTGGAAACCTATAACCTTGCAAGATGACATTTCGCCCTGTAAAGTGTGACACACACGGGTAAATAAAGGGAGAGCGCCGCGCCGGCGGGCCCTTTGTTAACGCCTCTTGCCCCCTGGCGTCGCTTTGATGGAAGGACACCCGACGCTCCGCGGCAGAGCCGTCTGCCAACCACAGAGCCCTCCTTCCCCACAAGCAACCAAGCAGATGGCTGCAAGTTGATTCCGTTTTTAAATACCCAGACAGAGACGGGTGTTTAAAAACTTCTGACCAGGGACTGTAGATCATTAAACCACGGCAGGAGTTTTATGACAAAAATCTGTGTTATTTCTAAAAAATATATCATTATTGCATTTTGCCACATAGAAATTTAGCCCAGATGTGTTCATCAGGCTCATGCCAGTGGCATTAGTTAACACGATTTCTTTGGGGCTAGGCAAGGGATAATTTATAATTGTTTAAGTTTGCAAATCATTTAGCAATTAACTTTGAGAGTAGAGGGCTGTGGTCCCCAGGCAGCCAAGGACAGTTCATCAACCCTTTGGAAGTTACTGAGTCCAACGGGCTGTGGCATTTCTGAAGGTCCTTTCCAGGCTGCACTGCAGACAGAAAGCCGAGGGAACAGAACCGAATCCAAAAGGTTTTTGAGGTTCTGGCTGAGAGTGACATGCGGGTTTGCAGAGGCTCAGGGCCAAAGGAAAGGAAAATGCTGTTCGGTCAAAGTTTTCCCTTTGGAGGGAAGGATGGGAGAGAGGACGGCCCTGGCCTTTTGGCTTCCTTTTCAGACTCTGCATGGAGTAAGGTAGAAGCATTTGGGTTTGGAAGGTCCACTTCCATAGAGACAGCTGTCCCCCAAAGAACTATCCAGGGTCAGAATTCTGGAAAAGTTCAGGCGGATGTCTTTCTGTGAGGGCTTCTGTAGGCTCCTGGAGGCAGACTGTTTTCTTCATGATGTGGGAATGAATGGAGAAGCTGGTTTAATGTCAGGGTTGGTTTTGTCTATCTTGTTTATTAACTGTTGTCTGAGAGAGCGTCTCACAGCTAAGCTGGAGAGTTCTGTGGTGTTCTCTGGGTGGTGCATTTAAGGCAAACTCCAAGAAGAAGCTCATAATTCCATTTTGATTAATCTGGTAAAACAAGGGTTGGGGTTTTGTTTATTTTAAAAATTTCCTCCTCTTTTCCATATTCAATGTGGATATGTGTGTATATAAGAAGTGATGGAGTTTTGCAAGACCAAATCTTGCTGATTCCGTGTTTTAATGGCTTGGTTTGTGAATTCATGCATGAGTGCCTCTTTAAAAACTAATCAATAATCCAGCTCAGTGCTAAGGCTGCAGATCCCCACTATCTGTTATCTTCTCTTAGGTGGGATGAGACCCAGGCCTCTTTGGTCTAAACTCAATTCTGGTTATTTAGTGCATACACTTTAAAAGTTATTTATTTCCATTAGACGGCTGGCAGTTCTAAAGGCCTAGAGTCTGATGCTCTTTGCTGCCCCTTCCCCATATTTGAGCTGGAAAATCTTTGAGGAGTTCCCCTGCAGTGGAACCCAGATCTTCTCATGAGGCTTGCATTCCCAGTTGTCCAGCCACGGCCCCTGAGACTCCAGTGCAGATGCTGTGGGACAGGAGTGGGTATGACTGGGCCATCCCACACACCTGGCTCCTTCCCACCTCTGCCTCATCCTTCTCTTTCTTTATTTTGCTGGAAACCTGAGTTTAATCTGATGAGGAGGGGTACCCAGCCTGGAGAGTGTTGAACAAATTTCCTGAAAGAAGACAAGGAAGGAATATCACTGTGTGAGCGCGGGGGTCTGTAGGGGCTGTGAGTTGACCAAATGTGGAGAAAACACCACCAACCTGTGTTCACTCACACACCTTTGTTTAGGCCTGGGATGTAAGTCCCTCTATGGATTTTCCTAAGCTTATCTGTAACTAGCAGATGTATTTATTAGAGGGAATGCTGTTGCTCTCCTTATTAATAGCATTGTTCACTTGGCTAGACATCCAAACCAAAGGTAAGCCATTCTCCTAGGCGAAGGCTTACACCTGGAGCTGAAATTACCGCCTCTCCCGTCCACTTGTGTTGGTGGGAAGGGTCCAGGGGGAGGAAGGGGTGGCGGTGTATTGAGTAAATCCAAAGCTAGGCTGGAGAAGCCCAGAGGCTGGTCCCTCTCCTCCAGATCATTGAGTCTGCACCACCTGCCTCCCCGTCCCCAACCCACAGATGCTGCAAATCATACTAATACCAAGAACAACAGAGGCGAGTGGGTCCTTGGTCACTGTATCTGTGCCTTTGTTGGGCTTGGGACTGGTGGCCTCCAGCTCACAGGACCAAAACGCTGGGGTCTTGCTGAGAGCTGGGGATCCGACTGCATTGCTGAGGCGGCGGGGATGCGAGCTGCTTCTGGGCACTCAGAAAACGATGATTAATGTGGAGTTAGTGGGTCCTGGCGGCAAACCCAAGCAAGTCTGCCAGGCACTGGGGGCTGGGGCAGCCGGGCTGCCCCCCTTGAGTCATGCTTGAGTCTGGGCTCCTGGCCATAGGGTTTTTTGGGTTTGTTTTGGGGAAGTGGGGGAAAGTAAACGTGGATTGCACTGGCAGAGTGCAGGGGCTACTTGGCAAGGATTCAGCCCCAGAGCCAAGGATCCCAACTAAAGCAGATTGTAGGAAAACCAAGCCAAGTGTGTCCTGGGATGGGAAGGGACACAGCGCTTCGTCTAGAAGGTTGATACTTTGGGGTAACCCCCACTTTGAAAATCTCCCTCCTTTGCAACCTTGAAGGATCAGACTCGATGCACGTAAGATTTGCTAGCAGGAATCCCAATGGTTCGTGATTCCAACCCCTAGCCTGTTCAGGGGAAATGAAAGAAAATCCATCCACAATCACAAACCCCTTTAGCAAGTGGGGGATCCCACATAAGAAGGGAGAAATGGAAAGCTCTGGAAACCTACCACATTTGTGCTAAGAAAAAAAGAAGAGGTAATTCATTTCCAATAAATGGCTACAAAAGAAGGTTTGGAAGGGAACAAAGGAAAAACTGTAAATATGTTTATAAATATGTGTACTTATTTAATATTTATCTTCTCAAATATAGCTGTATTAGATGTTATAAAACGCCAAATTGAGCAGAGTCCAAAAACCATCCCTCGGCAAAGTCCGCAATAAGCACATGGGTCAGCTGCCTCGCTGGGCATCCCCGTGCACTGGATTTATTCTTTAGTTTATTCAAACTAATTTTTGAGCCACATGAAGGGAATTTTATTTGGCTAATAAATACTGGGTTTAATTCATTCAGTATGCATTGTAAAAGTTTAGCCGTCAATGCCAACCCGAATTCCAAATTGGGAAGTTAAATATTTGTTTTTAATTTTCTGACTCAAAAATGTTAACTAACAGAAATGATTCTTTCTGCTCTAATGTGCTTGCATAAATGGGGCTGTTATTAGAACTTTCCCCTAAAACAACATTTGCTTCTTGTCCTGACACTTTGTGTTTGGAAGCTCCATTCTTAGAGGAAATTTTAATATGTATAAATAAAAAGCAAGCGCTTGACCTTAGGATATTGTGGCAGAGGCTTATGGCAGGCAGAAAATGATAACACAGCATTCATATTATTTAATTCAGTGTCTCGATTAGAGACAAGTGTAAGTAGAAGAATGTATTTTTGTGGAAAGAAAGTTTTAAAGGAGCTTGCTTTACTGAAAATACTTGCACCAGGGCCCCTTAATGGCCCTTTTTAATATTGTCACTAAGGTCTAAATGAGTAACTTTTAGAATTTGGAATTTTGCAAAGAATCTCGAGGTTTAATTTGTCAAATATTGTAGGTTTGTTGTGTTATTTTGTATTTGGTTGTTTACACATACCTCTTTTTAAATTAAGCAAATTGTTCTTTTCTTCACTGAGAGCAACTAAATGACCGGGAATACAAATATGTATTGAAATAATCGCCTCACATGTAACCTGTATAGTGCTGGGAATGGAACCAGAAAAAACCACATCTTCTTTACAGAAATGTATATCCAGGTAAATAAAATTGCAAACAGTTTAAAAACACCCTCCTCAGATTAAAACTCTCATAACTGGTGAAAATGAACAGTCTTACCGTAAACTGAAATGTGATTCATTATAAAGAATCCTCGAATCTGACTTTTTTTAAAAAGTGATTTTTGGGGAGGGATAGATAAGTCTAGAACTTGAGGAGATGAGAAATTCATAACAACCACAATCACGTAATCAAGTAATAAGTATGCCTTAAATAGAATGCCATTTATTCCCCCTCCACTTTTATCTCTACTATCTAAAAAAAGCACAGATGCCTCCCAACTACATTTGGGACTTCCTTGATACCTTGTAGGATGCCTGGGCTCCAGGATGAGCGGGCTCCAGCAAGGAAAGCATAAGAGAACAGAAGCGCACGTTTCATTTCTTGTGGAATGCATACCAAGTACCTGTGGTCCTCCACACTTTGTGTGAATGCCTGGATGGAAACATCTTTCATAAGATGCCAACTGCACCTTGAAAAGTGAATTGCACCATTCACATCTCTTTTCAGCCAAGTGGGGTTTTTGTGAAGCCTGCCCTGTATGGAATATGTGTACAGAAGATGAGTGAGCAGGTGTCTCTAACCAGAAGAACATGGGTTTTAGTTAGTCAACTACAGCCATGCCATGCCACCTGGCAGCCTGAGCCCCCTCTTTCATGTGGAGCCCAGGGAAGCGAGGGAAAGAGAGGGGCAGCTTTCTGGTGTCTGAGGCCGGCAGAAGATGGGGGGACTCCTAGAGCAGGTCATTTCTTTTCACCAGACTTAGCAGGGCACCAGGTCATTCATCCCAGCCACCTAATGTATCCCCAAGGTCACTTTAAAACTACCAGGAGAAACTTCCCTGGATGCGTTTTCCACCTGGGGAAGCAAGCACTGCTGCACATCGAAGCCTGGCTTCTCTCTCTGGGCCGTGCGTTTCCCGGAAGATCGTGAACCCCTCACCCCCCACCTGATGGCTGCTGTCTTTAAGATCCATCAAGAACCTGTGTGCTCCCACGGCTGTCCTACTTCAGTTTGGGAACTGGAGGCAGACAAGCCGCGGCTTGCCAGGGAGGAGCAAGGGGGGAGTTTCCCTTAAAAAGAGCGGGGCGGGATAGCCAGCGATCTTACCAATTCGCTTTCCACCTCTGTCGCCATCCCCATAGCTAAAAGGGCCGGCTCGTTGTAAAAGTGACCTTTTCCCCCTACCCCCGTCCCCATACTATTTGAAAAACTGATGCGGGATTTAGCCGAACCGAGATGCATTTGCTGCCAGCACGTGGACGCCGGGTGTAGGTGTGTCGCGTGTGCACGGGCACGCCTGTGCGCGCGTCTTTCTGATGAGACCAATGTCTCCATCACCCCAGCAGTCCCTTGGACTGTATTTTGAAAAACGAGACGACGGTGGAGGAGGTGGACGGGGAAACTGGTAGAAGGGAAAGAAGAAAGGCAATTAAGATTTGTCGAGGTGTCTGAACTTTTCCACCTTCTCTAAGTGACCTTTCAAAATCAGGTCGCTGCTAAGAAGGGAAACAGTATTGATTAGGTTCCTCTTTCCGGTTCCACAATACCGCGCTCGGCTGTGCAAAATGGACCATTAGTGGACGCTATTGATCGGCCCTGCGCGCGCGGCCTCTCCGCATTCACTTGTCCTCTCGTAATGAATTCGTCCATTTAAAAACATTACAGGGAATATTGGAGATTGACTGGCAGAGGAAGTGACACTTGACCCTTGCATCCTGCGCCCCGGAGGGGACAGACGCCGGATTTCAAAATAGCAGTCCCTGCCCAGCGCCGCGCGGCGAGGACCCGCCTGGCGAGGCCAACCCGCCTGGCAAGGCCCGCCCGCAGGCTCCGCGCTGCCTTTCTCAGTCCCTCTCCCGGGTCGCCTTCCCTCTCGCGGGTCTCCTTCCTCGCCCCTCCCGCGCCCGCTCGCCGCGTCCCCTGCTCTACACCTTCCACGAGCCGCGTTTCAATCAAACCCACTGGAACGGCACCGAGCAGGCGCCAGTGACAAGAAACACGGCCCCGGTGACAACGCGCCAAACAAGCCGAACCGCTCGCTCCAGTGCTCCCACTCGCGCGCTCTCGGCGCCGGGAACCCGCCCCGGCTCTGCGCTGTTCCCTGGAGCCAGTTCCCGTCCGTCCGTCAGGGACGTCCCCGCTTCTCTTGCAGGGCGTGCGGCTCTGTGACACAGGCCCGCCACGCCGGCCGCTCCCGGCTGCTCACCTGCGGGCCCGGGAGGCTGGGCGAGGGACCCGCGGGGGAGAAAGGCTGGCGCTGCCAGGCCGCCGCGCTCCCAGGGCGCCTCCCGAAGGGGACAGAGAGGCAGAGAGGGTGAAAGGCAAGGGAAGGAGATAAGAACGAGGCCGAGAGGAAGGGCTCTATTGGAAGCCCCCGTCCTCCGGCCTCAGCGTCCTACAAGCCTCGCAGGCCGCCTCCCTGCCTAGGCGTCGCTGGCCCCCGGAGCCGCGCCTGGAGCTTGGGGAGCGCGCAGGCCACCGGCGCGCACTCGGGGCACCAAGACTTAACATCAGATAACAAGGAGGCCAAATCTGGCGTCTCCGTTTTGAAGCCGGGAGTGTGTGGCTCTGGGTGGGGTGGGGTGCGGGGAGCGCGGACCCCCTGCCTTGGGATCCTTTCGGTTTTCGGTCACAAAGGCCGGCCGCTCTGACCCCTCCACCGGCCGGCACGTCCTCTCTTCCTTTTGTTCGGGCCGCTGGCTGTAATTTAACATAAAATGCCTATTAGAATTGCGGCTTGTTCAACACGAGTTTCGCCTTGTTTTGCCACCAACTAACAGGATTAGCCAACAAGAGAGAGATTTCAAATTAACCATAAAAATTACAAATTGAAATTCATTTAGCTGCCCATTTACTACATTAAAAAAACATAAATAAATGAGGCTGTGTATTCGGAGGGCTGCGAGAGCGGTTGAACTCTGGGCTCCGAGTCTGGGATTCCGGTGTTTGGCGCTGGCAGCCGCGGAATTTGCATCGGCCTCCAAGGGGCCAGACAGAGGCTTTATCTTTTCCTTTTTTTTTTTTTTTTTTTTTTTTTTTTTTTTTTTTTTGGCTTGAGAAGGTCATTCAGAGGACTTAGCCCGAGAATTTTTAGGATCTGAATTATTTTCTGGGAAGGGACCATATGGGGGCAGAAGAGTGGGTGCGGAGGGGTGGAGTAGGGAAAAGAGGATTGGATGGTAACAAAGGTTTTCAGAAGTCAAGACTCGGAAAACCACTAAATGCGATTTGCAAAATTCCGGGAAGGGGCGATTCTCATTTGGTTCCTAGACCGTAGGAATGAGATCCTGGCGAATTCTGTAGTGAATTCCGAAGTGGAAGTGCCCTAGGAAATTAATCTCGGTTCGTTCGCACGGGCATCTCTTGTCTTTTTGTCGAGGGGAAGGCCCTTCTTCTTGCGGTGCTGGATGGACTTGTGAAACCGAGGTGCCCTTTAAGCACCCGGTTGCTGCTTTCGCTATTACCGAAGCTATTTTTCTGATTGCTGATACCCAGAAACCTAAGGACTTGTCTGTGCGTTCACTCAGCCGGAGGACTGACTTATGGGGGAGGCAGTCGGTCTGGGTAGATGAGCAAGGAGGGATTCCGCCCTTCCCGCGGCCAAACACTACTCAGAGCGAAACACTGACCACGCTTCGCTACCACCCAGTTTTTCTTAGTTTCTGATAAGGGCGACATGCTTTCCACTTCTTGGAGCGGACCAGGGTCTCTTCACGACACTAGCCAAGGAGAGGTGACGTTGCCCCAGCCGGTGCGTTCCGGCAGGGGGCGCGCTGGTAAGCCCCCTTGGGGCGAGGCCTCTAGCCTTGGTCACCAAGACCTGCGCGGTGGCGTGGGTGGAGTCTCGAGCGTTTCTCCACCGTGAGAAGCAACCCCGCAAGTCAGCCTGCGTTCGACTGGGCTTATACCCAGCCACTGGGCCACGTGTGCCGCGGGGGTACTTGTTTAGCCGTGGCGCCCGAATGTGGAGGGGTGAGCGCCCCGGGTGCCGCTGCTGGGCGGGTCACCTGGACGCCGTGGGAGGGTTCCGGCGTCTGGATCCGAGCTGGAGACCCGCTTAGTGTGTGCCACAGTATTGGCTGCTGTCGGGGACGAGAAGAAAGCTGGTTAGATTCCCCTCATCGCCTCCAAGGAGCCCACCCTTGCTCTTTTCTAACGCACATTTTCCGGCACCCGCCCCATTCCTGCCTAAACCCTCGCGGTGATCAAGAACCTCACATTCCTTCTCCCTACAATGTTCTTAAGTAAATCCCGAACCAACAGTCTGATTCCACCCGTGCTCAGGCCTCTACGGGTGTAAGGAAGGCCGGGGCGGGGAAGGGCGGGCAAGGGCGGGCGAGATTAAGGCGGACCTTTAGGAGGGCCCGGGGGACTCCTGCGTGGCGCTGGTCGGAGACGGTCCACCTAACCTGGCCTTTCTTGCCCTCCGGCACCTAATCAAAGGTTGGGCTGTGCCCACGGAGAGGACGCCGCCGGCTCGAACGGGCCAGGGCCGGGAGCGCAGACTTCTCCAGAAGCTCCGCGGGTCCAGGGGGAGACTAGCCTTCGCCGCCGGACCTTAGCGCCGTTGATCACTCCCAGGAAAGGGTGGGGCCGGGCTCCCCCACCAGGCCCAGGGCCCGGGTTTGGGCCCAGCGTGCCTTACGAGGCGAGGCTGAGAGGCTGCATCGGCGGAGGCGAGGAGACCTCCGCGCCCCCAGCGGGCCGCACCGTCGGCCGCGCCCTGATGCCCAAGGGGAGAGGGGGTTCCGGCACAACGCTGCCCGTCCGCCTCCAACGAGGAATGGGGTGGGGAGCCGGCTACGAAATCGTTTTCCTGTTCTCCTGGCTCGCTTTATCATCTTCGCACATGGAGCCAGAAAACACAAAGGGGAGTTTGTTCTTCAACGCCCCGCCAACAACCGCTGATCAGATTCTGTTTCATTTTGCGCCCCTTCGCATCCGCTTCCTGTGATACAGTTCCCAGGTGCTGAGAGCATTGAGACGCCTTTGTTCGGCTGACAAAGAGTGGGAAACAGAAAACTCGCCGGGGGCCAGCGGGATCAGCGCAGGTTGGATGTGATCTCCTTGCTTCCCTCAGCAGGTTTGGGGCTGGAGAGTGAAAACCCCGCATGTGGGCTGGGGCACCTCGTAGGGTTGTTACCGAGTTCTGTAGGGTCCCAAAACCGTTCCCTTGAGCATGCCAGAATTCTCGCAGGATCCCAGCTAAATTACCAAGGCCCTAGCGGGCCTCCGCGCGGTGGGGACTGAGGGGTGTAGGGGTAGTTCCTCTGAACACTCAACCACAGCGCCGAGAAGCGGACAGCGGCAGGGGAATGGTCGGCACCAGAGGCTGCGTTGATAACAATAACAACTCGAGTTTATTTCGTGCTTACTGCATGCCAGCTGCCTTTTAATCACTTTACGTGGGTTGTTTTATTCGGTCCTTCCAAAGACTCAGTGAGATAGGTACCAAACAAAAACAAAACAAAACAAAAAACCAACGCCATCGAGTTGATTCCAACTCCTAGAGACCCTGTAGGACAGAGTAGAGCTGCCTCATAGGGTTCCCAAAGAGTGGCTGGTGGATTCAAACTGCCGACCTTTTGGTTAGCAGCCGAGCTCTTGACCACTGCGCCACCAGGGCTCCCGAGATAGATACAGTTATTGTTATTTTACAGTTTACAGTTAATTTAAGCATGAGGAAACTGAGGCACAAAGAAGTTAAATAACTTTTCCAAGGCTGCACAACTAGTAAGGGGCTGAATATAGCTGAGGCAGCTCGTGTCTAGAGTCACCACACCATGCGGCCCCTTCTGTGTTTCAGACGGCTTGGTGTAGAAGGACCGCGGGCCGCACGCGGGCCCCACGTTTAGTCCTGCTCTGTGACTCGGGTCTGAGGTTACCAGCCTGTAAGATGAAGATAATCAGCCAGCCCTTGTTGTTAGTTGTTAGTTGTCCTGGCGATCTTATATATATAACAGAATGAACGTTGGGAGTAGATCACGGGGCCCTTCTTCCCAGTCTTAGACTGGAAACTCCCTGAAACCTGTCCACCATGAGTGACTCTGACGGTGGCATAGCTTACAGCGTCACAGCGACATGCAAACCACCACGGTACCACACACTGACAGATGAGTGGTGGCAGTCAATCCCACCTACCTCCTTATGGAGTAAAGCCCAGATTTAAAAAGGGATGAGAGCATGATCTGAAAGTAGAAATATCTTAAAATATGAGGTTTTGCTGGTGATGTGGCTGCAGAGCCCTCAGCATCAAATGCACGTTGAATTTCTTCTGTTGCCCATTGCTGAGGTCCTGCCCTCCGAGTAGTGGGGCCGCTGCCAGATGTGCTCGCACTTTCATGAATTCTAGGTGGCTGAAGTGATCAGAGAGTGTCTGTCTGAGTTCCACATTCAGTCAGTGAGTCGGGTGTGATGGGATAGAGTCCTACCTGAGAAACGATGCTTGAGTCACAGAAATTTCTGGGCAGTGGTAATAAGTAAATATTTATTACTTACTTACTATGGGCCAAACATTGCATTAGGTGGATTAGGGGAAATATGCACATGTATTGGAGCTGCAGCCCCCAAAAGCTTGTTATGAAGTCCACGTTCTTTGCTCAGAGAAGCTGCCTTCAAACATAGCCTCGTATTTAATGACGGTTTAACATAAATGGATCTCTAGGTTCTAAACCAACAGACCTATCTAGAAGTATCTGCACTGCACCGGAACATCCTGCTAATGTCTCATTACCTGCTTTTGACAGCTTCTCTTGCGTTCTCCTCTGGTCCCAGCACAGAGCCTGCCCCGAGAAGTGCTCAGGTAAGGTTTGTGGAGCTGGGCTGCACCTCTTGTGTCCAGGTGTCTTCCTACACTAGTGAGTGAACAGTCAAGTCCAGGGTGGGGGATAAATAAATGAATATGTGATATATATAAATCAATATATATGCTATCTACAGCTATACCTACATCTGTGCGCGCACACACACACACACACGACACCAGCCATTTCATATAAGACCAACCCTTTACATACCTTCAGGGATCTGAAGTCCACACTGCCCAGCACAGCCATGCCTGATCCCAGTGTGGATGTATCTTCACCCCACCCCTGCCCCACCCTCTCTACTCAGAGCCCTGACATCTCATGACCACTGACCTGAGAGAGGTGGCCCTGTCTCTGGCCCTCCCAATAAGCCAGATCCCACCTCCCACCACTCCAAGTACATGGGTACATCATTCATGGAGGTGAAATATCAGGGCTGGACCAAGGCTGTGGAAAGTCCGATATGGGAGTGGAACAGGAAGCAGAATAGGAAGGAGGTGGAGGTCACACTTTCTGAGAGCCTGGCTTTGTTCCAGAAGCTGCCCATGCACACATCTCCACTTTATAGATTTAGAAATGAGGTTCCAGAAATGCTAATGATCAACTCTTAGGACCCAACCGCTGTCTGGCTGAGCGGAACCATGTGAGATAATAGTCATGACTGATACTTGTATAGCACTTCCTGTGTGCCAGGCATCATTCTTGGTGCTTTATCAGTGCAACTCCACAACAGCCCTCTAGAGCAGGTACTATTTTATTATTCCCATTTCACAGACAAGGAAACTGAGGCACAGAGAGGCTTGGTAACTTCCCAAGGTCTCACATCTGGTAAGTCGTGGAGACTTACTTTGTAACCACACAGCCCAGCTCCAGAGCCTAGACTCACAGCCACTGTGCTGTTCCCTCTCCTGAAGACATGCCTACCCCAAGGAATTAGCACTGCCCTCCAACGTGGTTAGATGTGGATAGAGAAAGAGCAAGGCAAACAAAGGCACATCCACCCACCTGGGGAACTGGGCCCAGCTTTTCATCCTCGGGGCCTTCGGTCCCTGAGGGCGGACTTGATGAAGGAAAACTTGAACCTCCCCAGATGAAAGGTCACAGTTGGTCCCATGTGTCATTAGCTCAGTAACCCACCCTCGGAGTGATTCCAGATGTTGTCTTAATACCCTGGCCCTGGCTTCTGCTTCCCTGCTTTCTCTGGCTTTGATCTATGAGTCTTAATCCCTGCTAGTGACCTGGCCTCCATCCGCCTGTTTCTGTCCGCCATTCAGGCGGCAGCGTCAGACTCTTTGGGATTCTTTGGCCTAAACACCTGCCTGCTCCCACCAGCAACTCTTATTCCCAAAGCCTCCTGCCTTCCCACAAGTTTGCACAAACACAGCTGTAGTGAGGCTGTCACTGCCCCCCACAGTAAATGATCGCCAAATCATCAAGAAAAAGATAAAGCTTATTTGTTGTTAGCTGCAGTGGAGTCAGCCTCCAACTCACGGTGACTTCATGTACAGTGGAATGAAATGCTGCTCAGTCTTGTGCCATCCCCATGATTGGATGTGGGTCTGACCGTTGTGATCCATCGGGTTTTCATTGGCTGATTTTCAGAGCAGATTGCCAGGCCTTTCTTCCTCATCTCTGTTAGTCTGGAAGCTCTGCTGAAACCTGATCAGCATCATAGCAACACATACGCCTCCACTGACAGATGGGTGGTGGCTTCACATGATGTTCATTGGCCGAGAATTGAACCTGGGTCTCCTGCATGGAAAGAGAGAATTCTACCACTGAACCACCACTGCCCCTACTTAAAGCATATCTAACACCCTGCAATTAAACAGTCAGGAGGTCTGTTTAATGACATGTTAGAAGATTTCCAACAAAGTGGGTAAAACTGCTAAAAGTTCAAATGCTTATTAGACTTTTAGAAAACTCAGCTCATTAAGGAAACTAAGATTCAGGAGCCTGCCATGATGGTGGTTAACAGCATGGGCTTTCGACCCCAGCAGCTCCGGGTTTGAGCCCAGCTCTTCTCCTCGCTGGCTGTGTGGCCTCATACAAGTCACTCAACCTCTCTAAGCCTTGCTTCCTTTCCTTCAAAGAGGGGTAGTTTATAGGCATCATAGGAGCCCTGATGTGAAGGGGTTAAAGTGTTGGACTGCAAATGGAAAGGTCAGTGGTTTGAACCCACCATCGGCTCTGTGGGAGAAAAAGACCTGGTGATCTGCTCCCGTAAAGATTACAGCCTAGGAAACCCTTTGAGGCAGTTCTGTGCTGTCTCATGGGGTCGCTAGGCGTCGGAATCTACTCACCAGCCCTCAACGGCAATAGGAATAACGGGGTTGCTGTGATGATCACATGAGCTAATGTGAATCAAACACTTAGTAAGTGCTCAACGCCTGTTACCATTTCTTTCCTCCTGACCCTCCTTCAGACCTCAGCAGGACCACCCGTGCTCAGGAATGCCTGTTTGTACCAACAGATAACATTGCCGCTACGGCCTGGGTAGGGGAGAAAAGGAAAGAAGAAAAAGGTGGGAGTGGTAGAATGAGGGGCATGGGAGTGGGGGACACAGGGTACTTATGTTTGGGAGGAGCAGTAGCTTTCATTGTACACGGTCCTCAGTAGCACTGAGGCCTCAGCCTGTTTATTCCTGCGTGCCTCGCTGGATAGTTCTAGAATTACTTTGACATTTAACCTGCCTCCCAGTGCTTATTCCATTTTTCTTATGTTTATGCCCTATTCCCCTGTAAGCTCCTTGAAGACAGGGTGAATTGTCTTTGCATCTCTGCCAACAGCGGACATTTAATCCATGTCTCTGCATTGACCGTTGTCTTAGTTCCCTAGGGCTGCCATAACAGAAAGTGCCACGAGCAGGTGGCCTTAAGGAACAGGAATTATTGTCGCAGAGTTCTGGAGGCCAGAGTTCTGAGTTCAAGGCGCTGGCAGGGCTAGGCTCTCTCTCTCTCAGCCTCTGTACCCCAGGCGTTTCTCTGCTGCTTGGAGATGTATCTTCACGTAACACCCCACCCTCGCCTCCCATGTTGTCTGTTTCTATTCCACTCTTTCTATAAGACGTCATTCAGAGTGATTAGGTTTAGGACCCAGCCTACTCTGGTATGGTCTCATTAACATAACGAAAGAAAACTCCTATTTCCAAACAGGGTCACATTCACAGGTACAGGGCTTAGGACTCCAGCATAACTTTTTAGGGGACACAATCCAATCCATAGCGGCTGTGTTGAGGAGAATCCACACCTTTCTCCACAGTGGCCTTACCAAAATTACACCCCAGCTGCCTATAAAACAAAACCGTGTTTACGTTGTGGTTCCAAACTTTAAAGCTTTGTGGACCTCTGCCAGGCATGGAAACCACCTTGAATGATGTGCAGGGAGATCGCCCGTTTCAAAGCATCTTTCCTTTACCCAGAGCCACAGCCACATAAGTGCATGCAGCATAAATTATTCCTTTTTTGTAAAGCTAGGCCATCTGACAGGTAAAGAAATTGGCTGATTTAAATTTCATCTTTCTTCTCCTTCTTTGCTGACCCTCTTGGAACTATACAAAGTCCTCACTGGGTGAAGCAGACAAAGATGTTGAGGGTTTGGGAGGCCTCCATTCCCAAAGGTGATAAAACCAGTTGCCACTGAGTTGATTCCAACTCATGGAGACCGCATGTGTGTCAGAGTAGAACTGTGCCCCATCGGATTTTCAGTGGCTAATTTTTCAGAAGCAGATCTCCAGACCTTTCACTGGGGTAGACTCGAACTTCCAACCTCTCAGTTAGCAGCTGAGACTATCTTTGGGACTCCCAAAGATAATAACAACCCCCAGATAACTGAGATTTGACCCGATTTGTCCCTAGTATTGAACTCGATATGTGTATCTGCAAAAGAAATGGAAACCCGTGATGTATCTTCCCTGGCCTTCCTGCCTCTGTGGTCACGCTCACCATGCCATCGATCTTTTCTGGAAAAAAACAAAACAAAAACTATGAAACTCTTGACATTGGCTTCATCCAGAGTTTCAGACTTAAAGTTTTAAATTAAAAGCCTGGAAAGGAGGCATCTGCTCGTCCCTGGGGCCTGGAAGGAGGGGGAGCCTTTGAAGTTTGGGCCAAGGTCCTTGTCTCTTTGCAGGTGGCAAATGGATTTTCATTCAGAGAAAATCACATCACTTTCGAGGGCAAAATGTGAGAAAAAGGCAGAAGGGCAGAGTGCTGAAGTGGTGAAGGCACATTGAACAGTTTCCCTCATTAGTAACGTGCAGTCTAGTTTTCTGTACATCTGCTGAGAGAAGTGTGGCTAGAATCACGGCTTGTCCTGGTGGCTGAAGCGCCCAATTCCCACCTCTCCCATCAGGACTGGTTTTGTAGATACTACAGGACCTCCTGGCCCTTAGCAGCCTGGTGAATCCACCAGAGGCGCCTCCACCAAGGGCCAGATGGGTTATATTTGCTGCAGACTTGCCAACCCCACCCTCCGGTCAACATCAGATGAGGCTGTTGACATTGAAACGTGGTCTATGAATGCAAGGTATTTCATGTCATCCCCCTGACCCCAGTGGGCCTGCTGGGCTTCCAGGACACTTGGGGGTCTATGTGGCTGGCAGGCATCCCGCCCCATAGCTGGTCACCCTCTGAGGCTTCCTCCTTGGGGCAGATGCTCTTGAGGGCAGGGCCACCTTGGGGCTTAGTAAAGAGGCTCTCAGGTAAGGTAAGGACAAGGCATGGATTGGAGAAGCATCTGGATTATCCAGTCCTCAATCAAGCACATCAGTTTTTCATTATTATCTGTGAAATCTATGCATAAATAATGTTTTTCTACTCGTAGCAGTTTAGATCAACTCTTGGATGAGCCCAGTGTCTCAGTTACCTCCCTCCAGGGTGATGCCTGACCTGGAGATGATCTCCAGGAGGGCTCCCCATGTCCCCCACGCTCATTTCAGCACTGGAAACTTTGTGAATGGCTGCAAGGAGGCTATGTTCTGCAGAACTCATTTATTTTCTGATTTATATGAATGTGCCTGGTGAATATTTTAGTGATTAGCAATAACCCAACTCTTGCTGAGCCAGAAGCCTGCTCTGGAGGTTCCTAGCAATGTGATACAAGTACCCTAAATGTGATGAAGGAACTCTCTCAGCTTGAAAAACTGAGAGCTCTCCTCTTGAGGTGGAGGACTTCGCCAAGCACCTGAGCACAGAGAGAGGGCGGGTTTTGGCCCCTTTGAAGGTGATATGGGAGGGTCTGGGGAATTAAGTCAGAAACATTCAATGTTAGGTGGTCCCTGCAGTGAGGTGCCCCATCTGATTTAATTAATAAATCCATTCCAAGATACCTGGGAGAAAACAGGTACTCAGGGGCTTACCAGCAAATAATAGGGGAGTGGGAAGCGTGGGCTAGAGTGGGGTATTTACTGGGTTTCCCCTCTTTCCTAGGGGGCAGTGGTGGTTCAGTGGTAGAATTCTCACCTCCCATGTCACAAACCCAGGTTTGATTCCTGCCCAATGCACCTCATGCACAGCCACAATCCATGTGTCAGAGGCTTGCATGTTGCTATGATGCTGAACAGGTTTCAATGGAGCTTCCCGAGTAGGACAGACCAGGAAGAAAAGCCTGGTGATCTACTTCCAAAAATCAGCCAATGAAAACCCTATGGCTCATGTGGTTCAATCTGCAACCAATCATGGGGATAGCACAGGGCCAGGCAGCGTTTTGTTCCGTTGTGCATGGGGTCGCCATAGGTCGATGGCAGCTAACAACAACCCGCTGTCCTGGAGCATAGATCCCATGACAGCTGGTGTCTCTCTCCCTTCTTCTGATGCCACTCTTTGGGTGTGTGGGGTGAATGTGGAGGTGGTCCTAGGGGATTTTCTCTTGTCTTGTAGCCCATACAGTGGCAATGTCCTGGGGCAGGTGGGCTGTGCTGAATGGATGTTTCTAACTCAGTGAGTCCTCTGATGCCCTCTCCCAATCCTGAGACCTTCCAATACTCCAGACTGAACATTTCAATCAAAGATTCTATAGAAGAATATTGATCAAAAGGGGGGAAATGTGGAACACTATTTCAAAATTGCATAGATTCCAGACTTTCTGGAGCCATGGGGGCTGGCAGAACCCCTGAAGCTATCACACTGAGATAATCTTTAAACCAAAAATATCCACTGAAGTTTTCTCAAAACCAAACAATAGTTTAGCCAGAAAGTCTGCCTTGAGCACTGAGCTCCTTTAAGCTCTATCTATATGGAATCAAATTGACATCAGCAACTCAAAAGATTAGGTAGGAAACTTAGGGGGCTGTCAGTTTATGTTAATGAGGGAGGAACAACTCGGAAAAGGAGGATGAGAATGGTTGCACAACTTGAAGAATGTAGTCAGTGTCACTGATTTTGCGTGTAGAAATTGTCGAATTGCCCAAGCTGTCGATTATCCAACAAGCTTCCATAGGATCTGCCTTAGAGCAGATCCTTAAGAAGTGTTCGCTTCTTTCTCCTTTTCTTTCTCCTGTAACAGTTGTCTAACACTCTGGGTACTTTGTGACAATTTTTTCAATGATCTTAAACTTATTTAGATCGATTTTGATACTTGCATTTGCCTTAACCTCCAGCTAACTTCTTAGCTCCTCAACTGGGAGAATTTCTTACATGTGGTCTCCCTGTTTTATGAGTACAGTGTTTCATGCCAAATGTTTGTGGATTTGATGTGCTCTGGTTGTATTTGTTATTATTTGGACCTCACTTGTTGTCCTGACCCATTTAACCTGTGGGCACGTGCACCCCTAGCCTCTCAGCCATTTCTCATTCAATCATGACTTTATCTCTCATTTATTTCTTTATTCAGCAAACATCCATTGAGTATGAATGCTATTGTTGCACACTTCCAGACACTAAAAATGTAGCAAAGGTGAATTATTATAGAATGGGGAGACAAGTGCTAATGGGGCTAAGAACCAGGTGCCCTGGGCGGTGCCCAAGAGGAAATAACAGTTTGTAAGTGGATTGGGAAGTGGGAGGGGGGATCTTCATACCATCATGGAATCAACCCTGGCCAGGGATCAGGAGATCTGGGTTTTACACCTGCTCTGACCTTGGGCACGTCGATATCCTCTTCAGTAAAATTAAGAGGATGATCTGCATGGTCTCGGCTCTGATTCATGGTGACCCCGTGCGCACAACGGAAGGAAACCCTGGTCCTGCACCATCACCATGATTGATTGTGGATCAGACCATTGTAAACCATGGCATTTTCATTGGCTAGGTCACCAGGCCTTTCTTCCTAGTCTGTCTTAGTCTGGAAGCTCTGCTGAAACCTGTTCAGCATCATAGAAACATGCAAACCTCCACTGGCAGATGAGTGGTGCCTATGCATTGGCCAGGAATCGAACCCAGGTCTCTGGCATGGCGAGAAGTCTACCACTGAACCATCACTGCTCCGCATCTTGCCTTCCTTAGAATGATGCAATTAAAACTTTGGACCTAGAAGGGAATTCAGAGGTGATCTTTAGTTCAACGTGTTCATTGTTTGGATTAGGCTCAGAGAGGTGAAATGATGCATCTACCCTCAAAGAGTGAGTTATGGGCTAAACTCCGGTTGCTTGTACTTTGGCCCCGTGTGTTTTGCGACCCCAGCTGGCCCTGACTTTACTGTCAAACTTAGGGATTCCTAGCTCACCCCCTGGCCCAGAGGGGGAGCAGGAGGAACTCAGGCACAGGGACGGAAGCTCCTGCGTGAAGTGAAGGGGGCGGAGGGAAGGGGCAGTGGGCTGTGTGGACCTCCAGCTTCCTGGCTCCAAGGCCGGTTTGGTCTTTGCATATCCTGTGGGTACAGGCCTGGTCTTCCCTGAGGAAGGGGCGGTGCAGAGCCCTCTGGGGAAGGGTGGGGGGAGGTTAGAGAATACTAGAAGCTTCTTTTGCTTTTCCCTCATCCCCCAAATCCCAGCCTCCACCTAAAGATTTGACCTCAGGCTGCCACAGTTCTTGAAAGTCTGTGATTACGTTCATCAAGACTTGGGTTTTCACCCAGCCCCCAGGGCGACGACGCCAAGGATGGAGGGACTGAGTACGAAGGCTGGGCGTCGCGCTGGCGGAGGGATGCAGGGCACAGGAGGGCTGGCTCTCGGGGGAGGGTGGGGGGATGGAGGAGTCACAAGGGCAGGGTGATGGGCTCGGGAAATGGGAAGACGCCGATGGCTCTCACAAAAGCTTTGCTCACTGTGTCACGGCTTAAAGAGAGCGCTCCCTGCCCACACAGCCGGCCCTGCGCGGAGACCGCGGGAGCCCTCCTGTGTCCCCCAGCGCCCGAGGACGTGACATTGCTAACCATCTGCCCGCCCAGGCCTGCGCAAACCTCCTCCCTCTGCTACATAGTTGTTTGCTTAATGCGGGGAAGAGCCAGCGGCCTGGCGACCTTGAAGAGGGAACACAGCTTAGAAATGTGTCAGACCCCCTTGCGGGGAGCGGGGAGAATCTGGCTGCACATCTGTTTTGAAACATGTTGATAAAAGTGTTTTCTGTCTGTGTAATGACAACACAGCCTCGAGGTCGCAGACAAGGGCCTGGTACACACCGTTCGTTGTCTTCCCGGCCTGGTCCTCTCCCACCCTGACTGTTCCGGGCTTTAGGGCAGAGCCCCAGGGGACAGGAAACTAAAGGCAGAGAGGCGGGCGGGAGCGGAGTCCTTTTCCGCTCAGAGAGAGGCTCAGGACAGCGATACCTGCCCAGCTTCTGCCGCATCCAAGCCCTTTTCTCCCTTCGCCTCCTTCAGATGCCCTCCCTGCCGCCTTCCTGTCCTCATCCCTTCAGAAGGCAGGACCAGGGTCAGAGGCAAGTTTGGGAGAGGGTGGCCCTTCTTTATGGTTTTTATATCTTAGGGCCTGTGGCATCTTTATTAAATGATTAAATCACAATTCAGATCAAACATAGACCTATGTTTCCTCGTGTCTAATTATTCCCTGGAAGTGAGCACCATATTCAGAGTACCAGGGAACCTTCTGTTAACTACAGGTTTCAGGGTCAGTGTTTGCCAAACGGTGCCCCTTGGAATGTTAGTTTCTCTAGATGTTAATCATACCAGGGTGGTGCAAAAGGTTAATGAGCTCAACCGCTAAATGAAAGGTTAGGTTGGAGGTTTGAGTCCACCCAGAGGTGCCTCAGAAGAAAGGCCTGGCAATCAACTTCTGAAAAATCAGTCATTGACAACCCTATGGAGGACAGTTCTACTCTGACACACATGTGTTGCTGTGAGTAAGAATCTACTCGACAACACCTGGTTTACTGGTTAGATGTTGATATCATATATCATGCATAAAGAGGGGAGGAAGTTTCCATAGTGGAAATAGTTTGGGAAACACCACATTTAGGGCCTCCTCCTGGAGAGGAAGATGCTCATATAAGCATATTGAAGGCTCTGAGAGGCCTAAAGTAAATAAACCTGTTTGGTTTTATTTAACCAGGCATTTTCCCTGGAATATTTCTCTCGGTGGTGAAGTGATTAAGAGCTCGGCTGCTGATCACCGGCTGCTCTGTAGGAACCCAATGGGCAGCTCTACTCTGTCCTGTATGGTCACATGAGTCGGAATCGACTTGACGGCAATGAGCATTTTCTTTTGTTAACATCTCCTAATCCCTCAAGGTCTGGTGTTCCGAGATGCTTCGAGAGAAATGTGTTTTACAACATTGTGGGGAAATGGTCTGCCATCAAATTCACGATGCATACGGTTTCTGTTCTTGTGACCTGACAGCCAAGTAGTCTTCGACAGGTGAAAGGTTGGAAGAATGGTTATCTGGGCCAACCCCTGGGTACACTGATGACATAGAGAAAGTTGTCCTCAATGCCCACAGCTTCCCTTTGCTTCCACTCCCTCCCCATCAGTGGTCCCTCTCCTCAACCTCTTATATACTCAGTGCTCTTATTCCTGCCCCTCTTTTTCCTCCTTGCAAATTAACTTCCATGGCTAGGATGGGAAACTTATTTATACTAGGGTATGAATGACTAACTGATGGATATTGCATAACTTCTGTGTGGTCAGGAGCCTTTGTGTGTACCCTCTTCTCCAGGATCTTTGCGTTTTCACAGAAGATCAGTAACTCAAGGCAGTGAGCCCTAATTACAGAATTTCAAACACGGGAAAGATGGGCAGAGCCATTATCTATTTAATGGAAGGGAGCATTCATTCATTCGTTTTTGTTTTTTTTTTATTCAACAATTATTTATTCATCTCCTGCTGTGAGATGGGTCCTCTTCTAGGTGCAGAATATGCCTTGGTGGGCAAGACAGATAGGGCCTGGGAGCTTTGGTTCTGGTGGGGGAGACAGACAAACCCAAGATGAAGGAGTGAAATACATTGATGTTAGAAAAGAGTCACTTTAGGCTAAATAAGGAAAGAATCTGGAGGAAATGGTGACTGCTGGAGTGTGAAGAGACTGGAGGGATAAAATTAGGGAAGTGTAGACCGTGGCCAGCACACTTCATCTGTAAAGTGTCAGATAGATGTTTTAGACTTTGCAGGCCACATATCGTCTCTTTCCACATAATCTTTTTTTCTTTACAATCCTTTAAAAATGTCAAAACCACAGTTAGCTTGCCCTGGGTCCCATTGGTCCCAGATTCCTGGCTTAGATGAGAGAATTTTGCCCACTAGAGGGCGCTATTTTTAGAGCAGGTTTCTGGTTTCCTTCAAAATAAAACAAAGCAAAATAAATTAAAAACATATATGTATATTGGTAAGAGTATAGGAGAAGGAGGAGAAAAGTTCCTGTAGGCAGTTTAGAAAATATTTACTAATCCATATTAGCTAGATAGCTGCTGTCGAGCCAACCCTGACTCGTGGTGACCCATGTACAAGAGAACAAAACATTGCCTAGTCCTGTGTGATCCTCATGCTCCCTGCCATATTTGAGTCCATCACTGCGCCTGTTGTGCCGATGCATCTCACTGAAGGTCCCCCTTGTCCTCGCTGACCCTCTGCTTCACCCAATGTGATATTCTCCTCCAGAGACTGATCCCTTCTGATGACGTGTCTAAAGCAAGGAAGTTGGACACTGTTCTGTTGTGATTCATAGGGTTTTCCTTGGCTAATTTTTGGAGGCAGATCACCAGCCCTTTCTTCCTAGTCTGTCTTAGTCTGGAAGCTCCACTGACATCTGTCCACCATAGGTGACCCTGCTGGTATGTGAAATACCAGTGGCATTGCTTCCAGCATCACAGCAACAAACAAGCTACCACAGTATGGCAAACTGACAGACGTGTGGTATAGTCCAAACTGCCTATTGGTAAATCATTGGACCTCCCGTAGGATTGCTGCAAATGGTTTGCCTGCCTTTCTTTCTCCAGCTGTTCGGCATTTCTGTGGCACCACTGTCTGCCCAAAGCACAGATGCCCCAGGAGTGAGGGAAGAAGAACCACCTCTCTGCAGGGAAGATGTAAATCAGCCACTGCAGCATCCTAGCACAGATTCCTCTGCAGTCCTCCACCTTTGGTGAAAAATAAACACCTCCAGTCAAGACAATTCTCCTCTGTTACTGTCCTTCCTGCCCACCTCAACCCTGCCTTTCCAACACTTCCAGTTCAACTGACATATTTTTCCCCTAGAGGATTGTTGTTGTTAGTTGCCATTGAGGCGATCCTGACTCACAGTGACCCCACCTGTGCCGAGTAGAACTGCTCCAAGCAGATGGCCAGGCCTGTCTTCCAAGGCACTTCTGGGTTGGTTTGAACAGCCAACCTTTTGGTTAGTAGTAGAGCGCTTAATTATTTGTGTCACCCAGGAACTCCCAGCAAACATTTATTGAATGCCCACAGTATGCAGGGGCTGGAAGAGACAGGAGCTGCTTGAGAAAGTGGCCTGGGAGAGGGTCAGGCTCGGAGCGGGAGGCATGCCCCTTGTCCACCAGAACCACTGAAAGTTGTCTGAGCTCGTCACAGGAGCCTCAGGAACAACGTGCCTCACGGACAGGTGGGAGGAAGGGGTGGGGAAGGGCCGGCTCTGTGTGTCCACCTACAATATCTCCTTCCCTTTTCTCAGGCTGTCCTTATCATCTGGGAGGTAGCCCCTGACCCCAAGTATGAACCCCATCATTGTCTGTTATAGTTGGGAGCTTGAAGGCTTTTCTCCTGGGTACCAATTTCAAGCGCAAATAGTCTTTTGGAGGGACCCTGCCTTGGGCCAACTCTTCTCAAATAGGTTTATGGTGTGGTCACCAAGTACAGAAAGACAAAGGGGGTGGGGAGGTTGTCATTCAGTGTGGCAGGTGTAGCTAACTGGCCCCTCTTCTGCCCTTTAGTACTAGAACCACTCATGTTGTAGTTGGCAGCTGGATGCTCAGCAGGATAGATGCCTCCCAGCCCTCTTTGCAGTCAGATGTGGTCAGGACAGTGGGTGGGAAGTGGAGGGGGCATGTTTTTGCAATGAAGCTGCATGTGCTTTGAGCTCTTTCTACCTCCTGGTGGCTGGGGGACCAAGGTGACACCTAGGAAGTGGCAGGGGCACAGGAGGAGCCTGGCCACTAGCAGCCGTGGTGCAGACCAGCCTACCCCCAGTCACCCCAAGTCTTGCCTTTCACTGGAGAGACAAATGCATTTTCAGAGAAGCTGTTCTGCCTTCTGGAGCACTCACCTTGGGGAAACCTGCCAGAATCATTGTCAACTTAAAGCCTTAGATATCTGTTCACATCTCAGAGTGAGATGTCAGTCAGCTGAGGGGGGAGATGGGATCAAGGACAGAGGGCATTCACTAGGGGCCATGGGGAGTGCAAAGGAGCACTGTAAGGAAGGGTGAGGGAGGCGGCTTTGAGCCAGGGGTCCTACCCATGACATAATGCTGCCTCTCCGGGTTGTCCCCACCATATTCCTTTTGTCCATCGTCTTTGCTTCTTGGTTTCTGCAGCCTCTGAAGATCGGCAAAAGACAGTGTCAGAGGCTAGCCTTTCCCACCCTGCCTTCCCAGCGAGGTGCCCTTCACATCGCCCTACCTGCCCCTACTGGTCTGCCACTACGGCCTGAGCCCCGAGAGAGGGGGAGACTAGAGGTGGCTGTGCCCAGGTAGAGGGACCATAGGCTGGAAACAATCTGTCTCTTGTTATCCTGGCCTCTCTGTCCTCTGCTGCCTCCCAGGAGGTAGCTGGGTGTAAAAAGAAGTATCTGAGAGTGTGAAAGGTTTGTGTGTGTGTGTGTGTGTGGTATGTGTGTTGTGTGTATAGTATGTGCCTTATAAATGTGATGTGTGTTTGGGGTGTGTGTGTGTGTGGTGTGAATGCGGTGTGTGTGTGGTTGTGGGTGTGCATTTTGGTTATAGTGGTATGGGTAGTGTGTGGTGTGTGTATGTGTGTGTGATGTGTGTACGTGTGCAGGTGCATGTGGTATAAATGTGGTGTGCATGGTATGTCTGGTGTATGGTGTGTGTGGTGAGAATGTAGTGTATGTGTAACATGTATGTGTGTGTATGGTGTATGTGTCGTGTGTGTGTATATACGGGTGCACACATGTGTTTGCTTTGACTGGGCCTTCCTGTGCCAAAATAGATAACCTGTTTAATTCAGTAACAGAACCAATCAGTTTAGTGGCAATACAAAGTCAGACCATTTTTTAAAAAATCTGACTTGCCTATCTCTTCAGTCAGTCAAAATGGTATTACTTTACGTGAACAGAGCTGGGATTGGATATTGCAAAGGGCTGGTCCTGGGGCTTGAGAGAGAGGCGAGTAATTGGCCACGTGAAAGATACATGCTGATTGGTTCTACTTAGGGCCAAGCAGCAATAAACGTCTTGTAGAATTATTATATAGAGGGAATGAATTTTAAAAATTTATGCTTCCCCATGTTCTTCTCTTTGCCACACGGTTCTTTAAAAATATCATCCTCAAAAGGCAATCTTAAATATTTAACAAGATCATTCCTGATTAAAATCTAAGAAAAAGGGGTGGAAGGAGGCTTCACATAACATACATGCCATATAGCCCACGGTGGGGTGAGGAGTGTCTGAGGGTGTCGATCCCCAGTGGGGCCCTCTGTCTGCTCATCCTCTGAGGGTTTCATCCCCACATCTATCCACAAGGCCAACACGCCCTCCCTTGGGAGGTAGTGGGATGTCAGTTCCAAGAACAGGGACCCAACTTCATCAGTTTTTCACCCCATCTATCCTGTAAGCAACTGACAAGATCACATTTACCAGATGGCTAGGTTAGGATGAGGGGTGTAGCTGACTGTTCTGCGTGGTTTCTGCAGCCCTCAGCTGGCCATCCACGCAGAAACAGGGCTGCTGTGTCCCGGTGAGGGGTGCATGCTGGCTCAGCTCTTGAGAATTCCAAAGCGAGCACTCAGGCTTGTGCCCGGAGATCTTTGCAGTATCTCCTCCCAGCGTCACAACTGCTCTGAAGAAAACCATTTTGGCAACAGTGTCCTTTTTGGAGACAGCGTCTGTATTTGAGAATAAACCCCTGTTTAAGTAAGCAACGTTCTGTGGTGTCTTTCCTGTGAGTTAATTGCATTGTTTGGTGGAATGCTCCTGCTGGTTCCATTGGTTTTCAATTGTCAAAAGATGCTGAAACTAGTGGTGCCTTGAACGTTTTAAACCAGTTCCTCCTGTGGCCCAGGAGAGCACTTGCAGCCTAAAAAATTGAATAGGGACAAATTAAATGATAATACTGCACCTGCTCCGATCTGTAATTTAGACTATCCTAATGAAAAAACAATGAAGGGCTTTGTCTTTCTGGTCTGTTTGAAGCTTTCACCACAGTTATTCACGTTAAAAATAAAAAGCCAATAACCTCCCCACAAGGCAGAAAGCTTACTTCTACAGCTGAAGGCTGCAGTTGAAACATAATTCATCTTCCAAATCGGTTTTCCTTTGTTCTCCTCAGGGACTGTGGAGTAGCTCCTTGGCCTTTGTCGTGCTGTTCCTCTGTTAAAGGGTCCGTTTGTTAGGGGTGAAGGACATTTGTGTGCTGACCGTGGGTGGGGCCGGATTACCCAGTGAGGAAGGTATGCACGGGCCCAGTTGTGCCTTCCCACCAATCTGCAGTGCACAATTTCACCTGACCCCCACCATGTCAAAGCCATGGTGAAATTACTCACCTCAGATTAGCAAGTAAATGCAATTAAGCCTCCTTGTACCTTGCTCAATGCAAGTCGGTGCATACCGTGCTCACTGGTTAATCTGGCCCTGATTGTGGGTCTGGTTCTTTCCATATTAGGTTGTACCATATGGAGTTGCAGATCTTCAACCATTTTTGATCTACAAAATGGCATTTTCATATAGTCCAACCTTATGTTGATCTCATCGAATCCTCACAGCATTCCTGAGAGGTCAATATCATTTTCCCCTGGGATAGCTGAAGAAATTTAAAGTAGAAGCAGAAACCGCCCCAAGTTCATCCAGTAAAAAATGAGAGAACTAGGAATTAAATCCCATCTCTATCATTTATGAGCAGCATGACCTTGGGCAAGTCACTTGACTTCTCTCAGCCTCAGCTTCCTTATTTCGAAAATGGGAATAATGACAGTCCCTATTTCGTGGAAGATTTAATGAGGTAATGTATGCTAGTGTTCAGCCTAGCTCCTAGTACCTGACACCCAATAACTGACATTTTATTATTATTATTACTATTATTTTATTTAAAAAAATTGAAAGCTAATACTTGCCTACAGTACTGGTGGTGCAGTGGTTAAAAGCTCGGCTGCTAATCAAAAGGTCAGCAGTTCGTATGCACCAGCTTCTCCTTGGAAACCCTATGGGGCAGTTCTACTCTGTCCTATAGGGTCAGTATGAGTCAGAATCGACTCGACAGCAACAGGTTTAGTGCCGACAGTACAAAAATCAGAAAATGAAAAGGGTATACTGTGGAGTGTAAGTCTTCCTCCCAGCCCTGAGTCCCCCACCTGGGACTCCTCCCTGGAGTCGACCACCGTTACAGTTTCCTTCTCCTCCCTTGTTCCCCAGGATGCCCGCTTGCCTGCAGGCTCAGAGCTTGAGCACCATGGCAGCTGTGTTCTGCCTGTACAGAGAGGCAGAGAGAAAGGGCAGGGAGCCTCCTTGTAAATATATGATCCAGAAGTTTTACATGTCACTTCCATTGTCATCCTATTGGCCAGAATTTAGTCACATGGTTATACATAGCGGCAAGGGGGGCTGGGAAGTGAGGTCTTTAGCAGGGAATTCCAGGTAAAGCTCAGGTGGTTCTGTTACTAAAAGGAAGAAGGAAGAATGGTTATTAGGGGAAAATGAGCAGACCCTGCCACAAAAGTGGCACAGAGAGATGGAGTAACTTGTCCAAGGTTCCTCTCAGTCGCGCTATGGAGTGTTCAAGGATTTCAGGACTCATCAAGGAAAAGACAGGACCACGAGATGGCAGTATGGCACAATAAGCTTTTTATTGGGTGATGCTTTGACAGGGTTGCATGAGAGGGGAAATTCCTCCCAGCAGGAACCTTCCAGAGACATTAGTGTGGAGACCACATTCTCAAAGGGGAATGAGGCAAGGGACCTTCTAGAGAAGAGGGGACTTGGAGAGAGGGCATCTGTGTGTAGGTGATGACACTCAGCAGCAAGGTGAGAAGTCTGGTCAGAGATCTCCAAAGGGGAGCAGTAGTTTGAGGTCTTTTATAGCTACAGGATTTGTCTTCTCTATGGTTAGCAGATGTTGGGTGCAGTTTCTCCAGGTATGCAAAGCAAGTAGGTTTTAGATGACTAAAAACGTGCTTCTTTGGGCTAAATTTAAAGAAATCGTATGTGTAAGAATTTGAGTTTGGTGCTGTAGGCTTTAAGCTAAAGGTCCTATCCTGTTTTGAAGAAGCAGACCACATGAGGGCCATTTAAAGCTAATAAACTAGGGTCATCTCTGGCCCATTTACATGACGCACTTGCTGAAGCATGGTGCTTCCCCTAGGGCCAAGGTGGTCTTGGAATCAAGAAGTGCTAGATAAAACTCTTCCCTTCACCCATGTGATGGTTAAGATTGTGTCTCAGCTTGGCTAGGTCATGATTCTCAGTGTTTACATGTGATCACTCCCATGATGGGATCTGCTGTGAGTAGCTGATCAGCTGAAAGGGATTTTCCTTGGGGGTGTGGACTGCATCCAAATATAAGCAGACATTCTGGCTTTTTTGCTCACTCTGGATCCTGCTGCTGCCTCCTGTTCATCTGACCTCCGGTTCTTGGGACTTGAGCTACCAGCTTATCTGCCAATCCTGGGATTTGTCAATCTTCACAGCCTGTGAGTGGAGCCCTGCTCTCTGATCTGCCAATCTTGGGTTCACCAGCCCCTGAAGCTACATGTATCAGGAGAAGCCTTGTGGTCTTGCCTGCCAGTCTTGGGATTTGTCGATATTCACAGCCTGTGAGCAAGAGCTCTGCTTTCCGACCTGCTGATCTTGGGTTTGCCAGCCCCTATGCCTACATGAATTGGGAGAAGCCTCTATCCTGATCCATGGACTTGGGATGTTCTAGCCTCTACAATCGCGTGAGCCATTTCCATGGACTTGGGATGTTCTAGCCTCTACAATCGCGTGAGCCATTTCTTTGATATAAATCTCTCTATATATATATTTATACACTTTACCAGTTTTGCTTCTCTGGATAACACAGCCTAAGACAACCAGAATCTCAGCCTGCTGGCCTCCTCCATCAGTAGATATTTTGTTTTCAGGATCCTTTTATTAGGTGTGGGAGTAGAGGTACCCACACTGGCTGTGACCAGGTCTGATGTTACGTGGACTCCAGGTGGGTTCAGACCAGGCTGTGCTGCTGGTGGGGTCTCCTTCTTGCCTACCGTCCCCCTGTATCATTGCCCAGAGCCTCCTGTGCTCATGTCTCCCTGAGGCCTGCCCTTCCCAGCAAGAGGGTCTCAGCCCAGCCTTTTCCTATGCCATTTCACCTTCCCTGTCCTCTGTCATGTTCCCTCCATGTTCTCTTATGGGGCTGAAGAAACTAGGAAAAACTCAGCCTGAAGAACTTATATCTAGGTTGGAGGGATGTAGGGAGAGGTAAGCAGAGAGGGGAACACAACAGGGATTTAGCTGTGTGGCAAGACTGTATTTCTTAACAGGGTGGGGACAACATAGATCCATTTTATTATTATTTATATTTTTTTGTTTGAATGAGGCAAAGAATACAAAAGATCCAAATGTACATTAGTAAAGAAGAGAATAAGAAATTATAGCAATTATAATAGATGTCAATCATATTTTGTAGACTAGAAGTTGATGCAAGTGGAAATTGACTTGGTAGAATACAGAAAGCTGAACCCTAAGTGCCCACGAGATGAAGGACACCAAGAAGCATGTCAAATCAATGTTTTATGGCCACAGACAGACTTAGGAATTGAGATACTGAGACTTCTGAAGGCAGGAATAAGGGGTAGGGTGAGAAGAGGAGGAATGGTTGAACGTCTTTTTAGGGAGCAGTTGTTGTTAGTTGCAAACTCATAGTGATCTCTTGACAACAGAACAAAATGTTGCTAGGCCCTATGCCATCTTCATGATTGTTGGTATGCTTGAGTCCAGTGTTGTGGCCACTGTGTATTTTGAGTGCCTTGCAACCCAGGGGGTTCATCTTCCAGCACTATATTGGACAATATTCTGTTGTGATCGATAAAGTTTTCAGTGGCTGATTTTCAGAAGTAGATCACGAGGCCTTTCTTCCTAGTCTGTCTTAGTCTGGAAGCTCTGCGGAAACCTGTTCACCATGAGTGACTCTACTGGTATTTGAAATACTAGTGTCACAGTTTCCAACTTTGTAACAACACGCAAGCCACCACAGTAAGACAGATTGTCAGATGGATGGTCGAGAAATCAATACTTCCCTCCCCATCTCTGGCAGAAGACTAGAGGGCTGATTTCCAGAGAAAAGAACCAGAAAGGTTCTGAATCTAAGGATCCCAAGCATAGCTGAGGTGAGGATAAGGTACAGGCCCCAAAATAAGAATCGAGTGAAGAGTGAGGCTCCAGACCACTGAGGGCAAAGAACCTCAAAGTCTTCCAGAGGCAAAAGTTTCAGAAATCGAAACTCCTTGGCCTCCTCCACAGAGACACTAGAATTTAGAGAGAATGCTTTGTATTATTTTGGTATTTTGGATTTTATCAAGGGTTGCTTTGTGGCCTAAAATGTGGTCTGTTCTGGAGAATGTTCTCTGTTCATTGGGAAAGAATGTATACTTTGCTGCTGTTGGGTGGAGTGTTCTATATATGTCTATGAGGTCAAGTAAGTTGACTGTGGCCTTTAGATCTTCTGTATGTTTGTTGAGTTTCTTTCTAGATGTTCTGTCCTTTACTGAGAGTGATGTGTTGAAGTCTGTTACTGTTATCGTGGAACTGTCTATTCTCTTTTCAGTGCTACTAGAGTTTGTTTTATGTATTTTGGAGCCCTGTTGTTGGGTGCATAGATATTTAAGGTATGTCTTCTTATTGGATTGTCCCTTTAATCATTATATAATGTCCTTCCTTGTCTTTTATGGTGAATTTTGCCTTAAAGTCTATCTTTTCTGAGATCAATGTTGCCACTCCTGCTCTTTTTGGTTACTGTTTGCTTGATATATTTTTTCCATCCTTTGATTTTTAATATATTTATGTCTTTGTGTCTAAGGTGTGTCTCTTGTAGACAGCATATTGATGGGTAGAGTTTCTTATCCATTCTGCCACTATCTGTATCTTTATGGGTGCATTTAAGCCATTTACATTCAGCGTGATAATTGATAGGTATGAGTTTATTACTGTCATATTGTTGTGCTTTTTTTTGTGGTGCTGACATTTACTTTGTCATACTTTCCTGTGCTGAGTTCCATTTGTTTGTGGATTTTCTTTTCCTTTCTTTTGTTAGTATAGATTTTGGTGTTTACTGAGTCTTTTTGTTTTTCTTCTTTTTTATTTGATGAGTAGGTTTGTTAACTTTCTTTGTGGCTACCTTGAAATTTACCCTTATCTTCTTAAGTTTGACCCAGTCTTTATTATTTGATATTGGATTGACTTCCTCTCCATTTGAAAGTTCTATACCTACACTGTTTATTCCCCCTTTTATTGTTTTGACGGTGTAATTTACAGATTGATGTCTCTGGTTCCCTGTTTTATTTATTTTTTATTGTACTTTAGATGAAGGTTTACAGAACAAACTAGCTTCTCATTAAACAGTTAGTACACATATTGTTTTATAACATTGGTTAACAACCCCACGACTTGTCAACACTCTCCTTTCTCGACCTTCAGTTCCCTATTACCAGCTTTCCTGTCCCCTCCTGCCTTCTAGTCCTTGTCCTTGGGCTGGTGTGCCCCTTTAGTCTCCTTTTGTTTTATGGGCCTGTCTAATCTTTGTATGAAGGGTGAACCTCAGGAGTAATTTTATTACTGAGCTAAAAGGATATCCAGGGCCATACTCTCAGGGTTTCTCCAGTCTCAGTCAGGCCAGTAAGTCTGGTCTTTTTTTGTGAATTAGAATTTTGTTCTACATTTTTCTCCAGCTCTGTCCAGGACCCTCTATTGTGATCCCTGTCAGAGCAGTCAGTGGTGGTAGCGGGGCACCATCTGGTTGAACTGGACTCAGTCTGGTGGAGGCTTTGGTAGTTGTGGTCCATTAGTCCTTTGGACTAATCTTTCCCTTGTGTCTTTAGTTTTCTTCATTCTCTGGTTCTGTTTTAAGTCTTTTAGCATTGTTTTATTGATAGTTGCTTACCTAGGATGGTATCTGGCTGATGCTGACCTGTGTCCTAGACTCAGGTTGTTTCTGATGTTGTTGATTCTCTAACCAAAGGACTTTCTTCAATGTTTCTTATAAGGTTGGTTTGGTTTTTATGAATTCCCTTAATTTCAGTCTATCTGGAAATGTCCTAATTTTGCCATCGTATTTGAAAGAGTTTTCGAGGGTGTATTAGTCTTAGTTGGCAGTTTTCTCTTTCAAGGTTTTATATATGTCATCCCATTGCATTCTTGCCTGCATAGTTTCTGCCGAGTAATCAGGGCTTAGTCTTTTTTAAAATTTTATTACGCTTTAGGTGAAACTTTACAGTGCAAATTAGTTTCTCTTTCAAAAATTTATACACAAATTGTTTTGTGACATTGGTTGTGGTCCCCACATTGCCTCAGCACTCTCCCCCTTTCCTTTTCAACCCCTGGTTATCCACTTCCATTTGTCCAGTTTTCCTGTCCCTTCCTGTATTCTCATCTTTACTTCTGGGCAGATGTTGCCCACTTGGTCTTGCGTACTTGATTGATCTAAGAAGCACATTCCTCACGTGTGTTATTGTTTGTTTTATAGGTCTGTCTAATCTTTAGCTGAAAGGTGAACTTCTGGAGTGACTTCAGTTCTGAGTTAGCAGGGTGTCTGGGGGCCATAGTCTTGGAGGGGGGGGTCCTCCAGTCTCTGTCAGACCAGAAATTCTGGTCTTTTTTTTGTGAATTTGAATTTTGTTCTACATTTTTCTCCCGCTTGTCCGGGACCCTCTATTGTGATCCCTGTCAGAGTGGTTGGTAGTGGTAGCTGGGCAAATCTAGTTCTTTTGGGCTCAGGCTAGTGAAAGCTATGGTTCATGTGGTCTGTTACTCCTTTGAACTAATATTTTCCTTGTGTCTGGTTTTCTTCATTCTCCTTTGCTCTGGATGTGATGGGACCAATAGATGTATCTTGGATGGCCGCTCACAAGCTTTTGAGAACCCAAACACTACTCACCAAAGTAGAATGGAGAATATTTTCTTTATAGACTATGTTATGCCAATTGACCTAGATGTCCCACAAGACAATGGTCCCCAGCCTTCAGCCCCAGTAATTGGGTCCCTCAATGTGTTTTGATGTGTCTAGGAAGCTTCTATAACTTTGCCTTGGTCAAGTTGTGCTGACTTCCTCTATATTGTGTGTTTTCCTTCCCTTCATCAAAGTTAACACTTGTCTACTATCTAGTCAGTGATTTCTCGTCTGCACCCCACCCCTCCCTTATAGCCATCAAAGATTGTTTTTTGCTGTGTGTAAACCTTTTCTTGACTTTTTATAATAGTGGTCTCATACAATGTTTGTCCTTTTGTGATTGACTCATTTCACTCAGCATGATGCCCTCCAGATTCATGCATGTTGTGAGATGTCTCACGTATTCATCATTGTTCTCTATCGTCATGTAGTATTCCATTGTGTGTTTGTACCATAATTTGTTTATCCATTTCATCTGTTGATGGGCACTTAGGCTGATTCCATTTTTTTGCTGTTGTGAATAATGCTGCAATGAACATGGGTGTGCATATATCTATTCATGTGACAGCTCTTATTTCTCTAGGATATATTCCTAGGAGTGGAATTGCTGGATCGCATGGCATTTCTATTTCTAAGGAGGTACCATATCGTTTTCCATAGTGGTTGTACCATTTTACATTCCCACCAGCAGTGCATAAAAGTTCCAATCTCCCCACAACCTCTCCAACATTTGTTGTTTTCTGGTTAGTGCCAGTAATATATGGGTGAGATGTTATCTCCTTGTAGTTTTGATTTGCATTTCTCTAATGGCTAATAATCGTGGGCACATCCTCATGTGTTTGTTAGCCACTGAATGGCTTCTTTAGTGAAGTATCTGTTCATATCCTTTGCCCATTTTTAATTGGATTATTCGTCTTTTTGTTGTTGAGATGTTGAAGTATTCTATAGATTTTAGAGATTAGACCCTTGTTGGATATGTTGTAACTGAAAATTTTTTCCAGTCTGTAGGTTCTTTTTTTACTCTTTTGGTGAAGTCTTTTGATAAGCCTAAGTGTTTAATTTTTAGGAGTGCCCAGTTATCTAGCTAATCTTCTGGTGTTTGTGCATTGTTAGTTATGGTTTATATTGTATTTATGCCATGTATTAGGGCCCCTAGCATTGTCCCTGTTTTTTCTTACATTATCTTTATTGTTTTAGGTTTTATATTTAGGTCTTTGATCCATTTGAGTTAGTTTTTGTGTATGGTGTGAAGTATGGGTCCTGTTTCATTTTTTTACAGATGGACATCCAGTTTTGCCAGCACTATTTGTTAAAAAGACTGTCTTTTCCCCCATTTAATGGACTTTAGTTCTTTGTCAAAGATCAGCTGACCATAGGTGGATGGATTTACATCAAGGTTCGTTGTACCAGTACCAGGCTGTTTTGACTGCTGTGGCTGTATAGTAGGTTCTGAGATCAAGTAGTGTGAGGCCTCCTACTTTGATCTTTGTGTTCAATAATGCTTTGCTTATCCGGAGCCTCTTTCCTTTCCATATAAAGTTGGTGATTAGTTTTTCCATCTCGTTAAAGAATGCTGTTGGTATTTGGATTGGGATTGCATTATATCTGTAGATTGCTTTGGGTAGAATTGACATTTTCACAATGTTGAGTCTTCCTATCCATGAGCATGGTATGTTTCTCCATTTATGTAGGTCTGTTTTAGTTTCTTGCAGTAGTGTTTTGTAGTTTTCTTTGTATAGATCTTTTATGTCTCTGGTTAGATTTATTCCTACGTACTGTTTTTTTTTTTTTTTTTTT
>NW_004443956.1:18907363-18931679 GCF_000243295.1 Trichechus manatus latirostris | reverse complement strand
TTTTAGGAGCTATTATAAATGGTATTGTGTCCTTGATTTCCTTTTTGAAGTTCTGTTTGTTGGTATAGGAATCCAACTGATTTTTGTATGTTGATTTTGTATACTGCCACTATGCTGAATCTTTCTATTATTTCCAGCAGTTTTCTTATAGAATCTTTGAGGTTCTCTGTGTATAGGATCATATCATCTGTGAATAGGGATAGTTTTACTTCAATCTTTCCAGTCTGGATTCCTTTTATTTCTTTGTCTTGCCTTATCGCTCTAGTTAGAAGTTCCAGCACAATATTAAATAGGAGTTATGATAAAGGGCATCCTTGTCTTATTCTTGTTCTCAGGGGGAATTTTTTAGACTCTCTCCATTAAGAATGATGTTGGCTGTTGGTTTCATATAGATGCCCTTTATTATGCTGAGGAATTTTCCTTCTATTCCTATTTGATGTCTTTGAATTATGGTGTTGGCAAAGAATATTGAATATTTACTGCCAGAAGAATGAACAAATCTGTCTTGGAAGAAGTACAGCCAGAATGTTCCTTAGAAGCAGGGTTGACAAGACTTCATCTCATGTATTTTGGTCAGGTTATCAGGAGAAACCAGTCCCTGGAAAAGGACATCATGCTTGGTGAAGTAGAGAGTCAGCAAAAAAGAGGAAGACCCTTAATGAGATGGATTGACACAGTGGCTGCAACAATGGGCTCAAGCATAATAACGATTGTGAGAATAGCACAGGACTGGGTGGTGTTTCATTTTATTGTACATAGGGATCACTGCGTCAGAACCTACTTGATGGCACTTAACAACAATAACCTATTTTATCGAGGTTTTTTTCTTTTTAAAATCAGGAATGAGTGTTGGACTCTATCAAATACCTTTTCTCTGTCGACTGAGATGATCATGTGATTCTTTTCTGTTGTTCTATTTATGTGGTAAATTATGTTAATTGATTTTCTAATGTTGAGCCATCCTTGCATACCTGATATGAATACCACTTGGTCATGGTGTATTTTTTTTTTTTTTGATATGATGCTGAATTCTATTGGCTAGAATTTTGTTGAAAAATTTTGCATCTATATTCATGAAAGACATTGGTCTGCAATTTTCTTTTTTTGTGGTGTCTTTGCCTGGATTTGATTTCAGGGTTATGCTGTCTTCATAGAATGAATTCAGGAATATTCCTTCCTTTTCTGTGCTCTGAAATAGTTTTAGTAGTACTGGTATGAGATCTTCTCTGAAGGTTTGGTAGAAGTCTCCAGTGAAGCATTCGGGGCAGGGCTTTGTTGTTGTTGTTGTTGGGAGTTTTTAAAATTATCTCTTTCATCTTTTCTCTTGCTAAGTGTCTGTTCAAATTTTCTATCTCAGTTTGTGTTAGTTTAGGTAGGTAGTATGTTTCTAGAAACTTGTCCATTTCCTCTAGGTTCTCAAATTTTTTGGAGTACGATTTTTCATAGTATTCTGTTACAATCCTTTTTATTTCAGTTGGATCTGTTGTAATGTCCCCCATCTAATTTCTTATTTGGATTATTTGCTTCCTCTTCTGTTTTTCTTTTGTCAGTTTGGACAATGGTTTGTCAATTTTGTTGATCTTTTCAAAGAATCAACTTTTGGTCTTGTTGATTCTTTCTATTGTTTTCTGTTCTCTATTTCATTTATTTCTGCTCTAATCTTTATTATTTCCTTTCTTCTGGTGCCGGTGGGATTCTTTTGCTTCTCTCTATTTGTTTGAGTTGTAGGGCTAATGTTTTGATTTTGTCCTGTTCTTCTTTTTTGATGTGTGCATTTATTGCTAAAAATTGACCTCTGAGCACTGCCTTTGCTGTGTCCCAAAGGTTTTTTATGATGTGTTTTCATTCTCATTTAATTCTAGGAATTTTTTGATTCCTTCTTTGATTTCTTCTATTACCTAGCTGTTTTTAAGCAAGGTGTTATATGGTTTCCATGTATTTGATTTTTTTCCCTTGCTCTTTCTTTTATTAATTTTTACTTTTATTGTGATATGATCACAGAGAATGCTCTGTCTTATTTTGATGTTTTGGATTTTATTGAGGGTTCCTTTGTGGCTTGAAATGTGGTCTATTTTGGAGAATGTTCTATGTACATTGGAAAAGAATGTATACTTTGCTGCTGTTGGGTGGAGTGTTCTATACATGTCTATGAGGTCAAGTTGGTTGACTGTGGCCTTTAAATATTCTGTATCTTCGTTGACTTTCTTTCTAGATATTCTGTCCTTTACTGATAGTGGTGTGTTGAAGTCTGCTACTATTATTGTGGAACTGTCTATTCTCTTTTCAGTGCTATTAGAGTTATGTGTTTTGGAGCCCTGTCGTTGGGTGCTGTAATAACGGCTTACAGGTGGTGTCTGACCTCCTCTAACTCCACAAGGGAGAAGGAGAATGAAGATCAACAGCCCAAGGCTGTTCTACCAAATATTCAGAGAAGATCTCATACCAGTACTACTCAAACTATTTCAGAACACAGCCCAAGGCTGATTCCTTTGAGGTGGAGGTCAGACATGCCTCCTCTCTCCATCATCTTTACCAATTCTGACACCATCTGTCCCTTCCATGGCAGTCTCTACTAGGTTTGATAATTTATTGTAATGGCCACACAGAACTCACAGCCCGTAATCACATTTATGGGGTTTATTAGGGAAGTAACAGTTACAATTCAGGCTCAGGAACACTCAGGATACATTCCTTCCATCAGGATAGCCTCTTCCTAGCCCTACTCACAGGCACACCTCTCCCTGGCCTTTAGTCTGTCCCCAAAGGCGCTCAGCTTTCTCTCTCCATGGGCTGGGAAGCCCATTGCGCCATCTCCTGCTGCCCGGTCTCAGCTGCCACTGCTTCTCACCATCTTCAGGGTTACATCTCACTTTCTCTCTGTCTCCTGGTCCCAGGAGCCTCCCAGTGCAAGGGTCCCAGGTCCAAAGAACAGGCTGTTCTTGGTGGTATTAAGATGGTCTTCTCTGCTCTGGAATTGGCTCTCTTTTAAGGCAAAACTGACCAGTCCCCTTGGTAGGCCATAATTACCCTATCACACAATCACCTGGGTGGGAGTTACAAGACTGTAGCTAGAAAGGCCATACACAAAAGTAATTAATTGCACCACAGGTGTATAAATATTTATTAAGTCTATGTCTTCTTGTTGGATTGTCCCTTTAATCATTATATAATGTCCTTCCTTGTCTTTTATGGTGGATTTTGCCTTAAAGTTTATTTTGTCTGAGATTAGTATTGCCACCCTGCTCTTTTTTGTTACTGCTTGCTGGATGTATTTTTTCCATCCTTTGATTTTTACTATATTTATGTCTTTGTGTTTAAGTGTGACTCTTGCAGACAGCATATTGATGAGTATTTTTTTTAGTCCATTCTTCCACTATCTATCTCTTTACAGGTCCATTTAAGCTATTTAGATTCAGTGAAATTATCAATAGGTATGAGCTTATTGCTGTCATATAGTTGTGCTTTTTTTTTTTTTTGTGGGGCTGACATCTGCTTTGTTCTTACTTTCCTATGCTGAGTTCTTTTTGTTTGTGGATTTTCTTTTCTTTTGTTATTATAGATTTTGGTGTTTACTGAGTCTTTATGTTTTTCTTCTTTTTTATTTTGATGAGTAAGTTTGTTATCTTTCTTTGTGGTTGCCTTGAAATTTACCCTTATCTTCTTAAGTTTGAACCAGTCTTTTATTACTTGATATTGCCTTGACTTCCTTTCCATTTGAAAGTTCTATACCTACAGCATTTATTCCCCATTTTATTGTTTTACACTGTTGCAATTTACAGATTGATGTCTTTGGTTCCCTGTTTTAAGACCTTTATCTATCTTTGTTTTATTATAGACAGTTCTTTACCTAGAATGGTATCTGGCTGATGCTGTCCTGTGTCCTAGAGTTAGTGTTGTTTGATGTTATTTGTTCTCTAACCAAAGGACTCTCTTTAATATTTCTTATAAGTTTGGTTTGGTTTTTATGAATTCCCTTAATTTCTGTTTATCTGGAAATGTCCTAATTTCAGCACCATATTTGAGAGTTTTGCAGCATATATTATTCTTGGTTGGTAGTTTTTTTTTCTTTCAAAGTTTTATATATGTCATCCCATTGCCTTCTTGCCTGTATAATTTCTGCTGAGTAATCAGAGCTGTCTGATTGTTTCCCCTTTGTATGACTTTTTGTTTTTCTTGAGCTGCTCTCAGGATTCTTTCTTTGTCTTTGGTTTTGGCAAGTGTGATTATGATATGTCTTGGTGACTTTCTTTTAGGGTCTCTCTTATATGGATTTTGTTGAGCTTCTTGGATGGTCAGCTTTTTGTCTTTCATGATATTTTTTAAGTTTCCTTGTGGCAAATCTTCAACAATATTCTCTATATTTTCCATTTTCTCCCCCTGTACCATGTAGTTCTTAGGTTTTCTTCATTCTTTTCTCTGATTTTTCCTCAAAGTGGCAGCCATGGATTTGTCTTCAATCTCACTGATTCTGTCTTCCATTGTTTCAAATTTGCTCTTAAGACCTTCCATTAAGTTCTCTATTTCTGAAATGTTTTTTATCTTTTGGATTTCTAGTTGCTGTTTTTTTTATGATTTCTAATCATTTATTTATTATGACGTTTTGTTCTTATATTATTTTCATGAGTTCTTACATTGCTTTGTCAGGGTTTTCCTTGATTTTTGCTGTGTTTTCATTGGTTTTGTCCTGTGTTTTCCCATGATTTTGTCTATTTTTTCCCTGGCTTTGTGTTTTCCTTGATCTCTTTCCTAATCTCAGAGAACCTTAAATATTAGTCTTTTGAATTCCATATCAGGTAGTTCCATTGCCTTTATTTCAGAAAGTTATCTGGTTCTTTATTTTGATCACTTGCTGAATCCATCTTGTCCTGCCTTTTTATATATTTTGATATTGTCTGCTGTCTCTGACACATTAATTTTTTTTAAATTGATTGATTGTATGTTCATTTGTTTCATCTTGATTTCTTGTTTTGTTTTGCTATGTCAGGGCAGGCAGGCTGGGGTGCTTTGCTGCTTGCTGGTCTGTGAGCACGCTAGCTCTCACCACCTTGTTCAGGTGGGCAGGGCAGCAGCAGGCAGGGCGAGCCTGCTTCGCTGTTCACTGGGTTGGCAAGATGGCTGAGTGTTCGGTTGAGACCTGCCTCCTGATGTTGGTCCAGCTGTGTGGGAGTGTTCACAGCATCTTGCCATGTAAGTGGCGGTGTCAGATGGGGATTAGTATGAGCTCTCTTCCTACCGTTCAGCAGCTGGTCGAATGGAGGGAGGGGAGGGGTGGTGTGGGCCTGGTGCAGCAGTGAGCCTGAGTGCCAGGGGCACTTTGGCCCTGGTGGCACAGCTGGGGCTGGTGGAAAGGGAGCTGAGGCGGCTTACAGGGCTAGGTGGGAGGGAGAAAGAAAAGAAAAGAGAGAGAAAGAAAAAATGGGGCAATGTGGCGGGAGGTGGAGGGTGGGGGCAGGGCAGACCCAGCGGCTGGCTGGAAGGGGGGAGGTGGCCTATGGGCTAAGTGGGAGGGAGAAAGAAAAGAAAGAAAAAGAAAAAATAAAATTGCAGCACAGGAGGGCCAGCAGGTGGGGACGGTGCAGACCTGGGGCAGCGGTGGGTCAGTGCACTGGTGGCAGTCTATGTGCAGTGGCATGGCAGGGGCCAGCAGGAGGGAGGGAGAGGTGGCATATGGGGCTAGGTGGAAGGGAGAAAGAAAAATAAGAAAGGAAAAAAATGGCAGCATGGTAGGGGCCAGCAAGTGGGGGTGGGTCGGACCTGGTGGCCAGTGGGAAGCGAAGGGAGGTGGCTTACAGGGCTAGATGGGAGGAAGAAAGAAGAGAGACAAGAAAGAAAAAAATAGCAGCACAGTGGGAGCCAGTGGGTGGGGGCCAGTGTGCTGGTGGCTCTCTAGCCATGGTAGTACAGTGGGGGCCAGCAGAAAGAGGGCAAGGTGCATATGGGGCTATGTAGGAGGGAGAAAGGAAAGGAAGAAAGAAAGAAAAAAAATGGTGCTGGTGGCCAGCAAGTGGGGATGGGGCTGACCCGGAGGCTGGTGGGAAAGGAGGGAGGTGGCGTACGGGGCTAGGTGGGAGGGAGAAAGAATAAAAGGGAAAAAATGGCAGTGCAGTTGGAGCTGGCAGGAAGGGTGAGGAGGTGGCATACATGGCTAGGTGGGCGGGAGAAAGAAAAGGAAGATAGAAAAAAAAGCCATGTGATGGGAGGTGGTAGGGCAGGTCTGGGGGGACTTGCATTGTGGAACTTGTTGATGGGGGCTGCTCAGATGGAGGGTTCTTGCTGCTACTCACTAGAAGGGTAAAGGGTGGTGTTTTAGGCATCTAGTGCTGCTGTAACAGAAATACGACAAGTGGATGGCTTTAACAAAGAGAAATTTACTTCCTCACAGTAAAGTAGGCTGAAAGTCCAAGTTCAGGGCAACAGCTCCAGGGGAAGGCTTTCTCTCTCTGTTGGCTCTGGAGGAAGGTCCTTCTCATCAATCTTCACCTGGTCAAGGAGCTTCTCAGGTACAGCTCCTGGTGCTGCTTTCTTGGTGGTATGAGGTCCCCATTTCTCTGCTTGCTTCCCTTACCTTTTGTCTCTTGTAAGATAAAAGGTGGCGTAGGCCACACCCTAGGGAAATTCCCTTTACGTTGGATCAGGGATGTGACCTTAGTAAGGGTGTTATACAATCCCACCCTAATCCTCTTTAGTGAAAAATTACAGTCACAAAATGGAGAACAACCACAGAATACTGGGAATCACGGCCCAGCCAATTGATACACACATTTTTTGGGGGGACATAATTCAACCCATGACAGGTGGGAAAGTGTATTTCTCTGGTTACTAGGTGCTCTGTCTCCTGCTTGGAGCTCCATGAAGTTTTCTTCCCATACTTCCTGTCCAGGGTTGTTGCTGGCTGTGTTTTAAGATGGCCACACTATGCCACATTAGTTGGCAGGGGACCTCCTCTCTGTATCTCTCCTTGTTCTCTGTTTTCTATCAGTTTCTTCTTCCATTTGGTGTTTCATCTTGTTCTTTATCCCTTCATTTGATGCTTAGGGTTCCAGGACTGACATTTGTATATGTTTTACCTGTTTTTTTGGGTCTTTGCTGCAGAGGGATGGAATGGTGCCTCTGTCTAGGGTACCATGTTGGCTCCTTCTCCAAGACACTAGAATTTAGAAGACCATGGAGCAATGCCTTCAACCTTTTGAGGGAAAATAGTTTCTAAGTTAGAAATCTGTACTCAGCCAACTATTCATCAAGTATGTTGGTGGAACACAGATAATCTCTGACTTTCTGAATATTGGCCTCCCTGCACCATTTCTCAGGGGGCTACTGGAGGGTGTGCACTCCTTAATGGAGGGAGGAATTTTAGAAAAGGGAGACAGATGTGGGGTTCTGGCAATGGGAAGCAAAGGAGATTCCCAGGATGATGAAGGTGAAAGGAAGTCCCAGGACAATCACACTGAGTAGCCCCAGAGAGCGCCCTGCCCAGAGGGGACAGGAGGACGAGGGGCTCTGGAAAGAAATGAAACTGATGAGCTCTTGGGTGTGTTTGATGGTACTGAGAGTATTTGTCAGAGAACATGGAGACAAGCTAGTAATACTTGCCGTCAAGTCAGTTCTGACTCATGGCGACCCCATGTGTTACAGAGTGGAACTGTATTCCACAGGGTTTTCTGGAGTCCATAGGTGGTACAAACGATTAAGCACTCAACTACTAACTGAAATGTTGGTAGTTCAAACCCACCCAGTGGCTCTGCAGAAGTAAGGCCTGGTGATTCTGTTTCTAAAAGGTCACAACCTTGAAAACTCTATGGAGTACAGTTCTGCTCTGACACACATGGGGTCATCATGAATTGTAGTCGATTTGATGACAACTAACAACAACAACAAATCTTTATAGAAACAGGTCGTCTGGACTTTCTTCTGAAGAGCCGCTGCGTAAGTTTGAACTGCCAACTCTTAGATTAGTAGTCAAGCACAATAGGTCATATATAAACTAAGTTAGTGGGCAAAAAGCAATTATTCACTTTAGGAAAAATAAGAGGTTGGTAATGGTGAACATATAACATGCATTTTCAAAACCTGTAGGACTATACAACACAAAGTGAACCCTAATGTAAACTATGGACATTAGTTAATAATAATGTATCAATATTGGTTCACCAATTATAACAAACATACCACATAAATGCAAGATATTCATCAAAAGAGAAATTGTGTGGGCAATTGTTCTGTAGACCTAAAACTACTCTAAAAAATAAAGTCCATTTTTTAAAAAATGTTGCACAAGAAATGTAATCAAAATACACTGAGCGGCTTTATAATGAACAATATTTACATAGTCACAGTATGTAAACATGGTAAAGATCAGTTTAATAAAAAAATTATGATCAAACATACTGGATGGATGGGGTAGAGAAAATATAGATGAGGATAAAATGTATGAGAGAGCGATATCATTGACTTCCATAGCGGGAATCAATCAAGAAAGTGTGATTTATTCACATTATTTATAAATATGAGGAAGATGTTAGAAAAAAACAGCAAAAAGACTTGCAGATGGTTGTCTCTGGGGTGCAGAAATGCAAAGTGAGGTGGGAGTAGGGCAGGAGACTGCTGCTTTTCATTACAAGCCCGTGGAACTATTTTACTTTTAAAATTTAATGATTTTGATAAAAATAAAAATGAAATTATTGCACACTTGTTGTTACTGTTAGGTGTCGTCAAGTTGGTTCTGACTCATAGTGACCTGATGTACAACAGAACGAAACACTGCCCGGTCCTGCACCATCCTCACAGTCATTGCTTTGCCTGAGCCCATTGTTGCTGCCACTGTGTCAATCTAATTACATTTTTTGAAATTTTAAAAGATGGCTATATCAAAACACAGCAGCCATGTGTTCAGCTCTGCACTTGAACGACAAGGACCCTGAGATGTGAAGATTAAAGCAGGCTTTCTCAGCATCAGCACTATTGACATTTGGGGCTGGACTGTTCTTTGTGTTTGGGCTGTTCGTGCATGGTAGGACATCTAGCAGCATCACTGGCTTCTCCCCACTAGAAGCCAATGGCACTTCCCAGTAGTGGCAGTCAGAATGTCTCCAGACACTGCACATGTCCCCTGGGAGGCAAAATCACCCCCAGTGGAGAAGTGCTGGGCTAGAGGGACTCTCCCAGATGGTGGTGTTTAACAGTGGTGTTGGGGCCTTGATCCTGCATGGGGCAGAGTGTGGAGATGTTAGGCAACCTTGGTGGGGCTGGAAGAGGAGACGTTTTAAGGTGGGGAAGATGTTTTGGGATGGGGGAGTTGTCCCAGGAAGCATCTTCCCCATCTTCTGAACTTGGAAGAGCCCCCTGCAGTCACACCTCTGGCTGGAAGCCCACTCCTGACTGCTTTGGGATTGGTGCAGGGAGCAACTGTCTCTCTGGCACGGGGCGATGCCCGTGGTGAGGGCAGCCGTGGCCTGGAGAGGCCCCTCGGCAGCATCTGGCCCCCCCCCCCGCCCGCTTCCTTTCCTGTGAGAGCTCCCTTTTGGTTGTCCAGTTGTTTGCAGTTTCTACAGCCTCCAAAGGCAAGGAGTCCCCTTCATAGCTGGGCGGTGCCGGGCTCTGTTGTGCTCTCTCTCCAGCCCACTGCTCTGTCCTTGGCGACAAAGGGCAAAGCAGTGGCAGTGCAAGGCAGCGGACAAGAGTGGAATACCAACTCCGCATCGAGGGACCGGGAGAGGCTTCATTATCTCCACCAGCACTGGGAGATCTGTCCCCGTTGCCTCCTGCGGGAAGAATCCCCCGCCTGCTCTCGGGGTTTGCCTCCCCCTTACTAAGATTATTTTCCGGCTGTTTACCCCCATGAATGAAAAATCAGCGTATTTTTCTCCATTTATGTGTCTGTTACCAAAGTGACTCATTTAAAAATTCGTTTTGGCAGAGGCTGCAGCATCTGTTATAATTTTTACCTGGGCCCCAAGGGCAAAGGTTCTTACCTTGCTGGCTTCAAATGATCGTGTATAAGTATCTCCTCTCCCTCTGCTGGCTTTGACAGCAGGCGAGAGCAGCTGGGAATTCACGGGAAGCCCCATTTCCCAAGTGGGTCAGGCAGGTGGATTTGGCAGCTGGGAGACACCTGAAGGCAGGGATGCCTGGTTCCCAGTGCTCCCCCGCCCCACTGTCTCCCTGCCTCAGACCAGCGTTACCCACTGCACCAACCTGTGCCTGGCCTCTAAAGTCAGGGCCTATGGAGGAGCCCACTGTCCTTCTTGAAGACTAGGGTGCCTAGATGCCAGAAAGGCAAGCACTGTCTTTGTGTAGATCTCGAAGTCCCTGGAAACCCACCGAGTGAGGAGCAGTCGATTATAATACAGGTGCAAGCGGCTAGTTAAGAAAAATCAACAGATTGTCAGGTGGCTGGGGATGGGGTCTAGGCAGCATCTGATGGCTATTTCTACTGCATTATTAATTCGACCTTCTGGTGTTTACATTTTGGCCGCTTACGTGTCATCTCTTTCTCAAACTTTCATTTTCAGCAATCTGGAAAACAAGCCGCAAGTCCCAGATTCCTGAAACCTTATCGAATAAATTGCCAAAAGGTCTAAGGAAAGAAAATATATGACATGCAGCATTTATCAATGTCAAACTTCCCACTGAGATTTGCCTTTAAAAAATGTCTATAACCCCCCAATTTGTCTCTAAAGAGGTGCCCCAAATCTGTAACTGGGGAGTTGGGCGGGGTGGGGGAAGGGATTGGGGGGTGGGGGGATGAAGAACGCAGGTGTCAGAGTGGCCACAAGGGGGCGCTGACACCATTTAATGAAAATCACAAAACTCATTCATGGAAATCAAAGACCAGACAGTTAACACGAAGGACGTTCTGGTCCCTCAGTCCTAGCTCTAGCAGGGAATTTCTAGGGACTTGTTGGGAAAGCAGTGCCCCACGAACTGTGGGAGAAGATATGTGCGAGGCAATTGTTGCCTAGATCTTCCTCTTCCGGCAAAGTGTAGTGTCAGGGGCGCCCGGTTCAGAGCCATCGCTGGCGGGACGGTCAGCAGGCGGCAACTTTAGGGTCATTCTACACTGGGGGTGAGGAGAAGGAGGGAAGTGATGCATAGAGAGATTTGGGGCATCCTTCTCCTCAAATACAGACGCATGATGTTCAGGAAAGCCTCGATTTAATAGAACACAGGTCACCAAAAAACAAGAGGAGACAATTTCTGGCCGCAACAAGGCTTTTTTTAAAAACCCAGGTCAGCCCAGTTTCTTCCACTCTCTGACTGGAGATCCACACAGTAGTGAGAAGAGGTTTTCAGAAAAGTACACCCATTGTGGGTTTGAGTCATCAAAGACTTGCTTCTGTTGGCTAAATTTGTGTAAGGTTCAACCTCTAATGCTGCCAGTCTTTCTCAAATGCTGAGTCTGAACCAATCTTCCGTTCAAACTCACACCCCCCTCATCCCAGGTTTCCCCGGAGGAGGGAGCAGCCTGGGTCTGAGCTGCTCCAGAAGGCAGGGCTGGCGGAACCCAGGACAGGGAGGCAGGCACGCCTAATGGAAAATAACCGGGCTGTGGAGGTTTGTGCAGTTCCGCAGATGCTGACTGAGCACTTGTCACAGGCCAGGCAGAGGAGACAGATAAACAAGGCCTGGCCCCCACACTTCAGTCCCAGTGGTTTTGCCCCCACAGGGACATTGGGCAAGGTCTTGAGACATTGTTGGTTCAGGAGAGGGTGGTGCTGTTGGCATCTGCTGGGTAGAAGTCCGATGGTGGGAAACATCCCACAATGCACAGAACAGCCTCCCCACACAGAGAATTACCCACCCCAGTGTTAGCAGTGCTGAGGTGGAGAAACCCTGTTAGAATGCTGAGGGAGGCGTCCCCAGGGGCTAGGGGAACACAGAGGAGGTGGGGCGCTAAGTCACGCAGAGAAAGAAGCATTTCACACACATCCCCCGGGGGCAGCATGGGGCCTGCTTACTCTCCTCTCGTCTTCTGGGACACCTCCATGCACAGGCTTCCTCTCACACGTCAACTCCTTCAACACTCTTTCAACCGCTGTTTAGTGGGAGCCTGCTGTGTGCTGGTCTCAGGGAGGGACGGAGCAAGCGTCCACCTTGGGCAGGGTTATCTGTGAAGTATTCTGAAAGAGAAGATATGCAATTTAATTATAAAACTCTATTAACATAACCAGGAAATTGGGAGTGGGGAGTGAAGAAGTAGGCGAAAGTGAAGGTATGTGAAATATGTTGGTGTGTGTGGTGGATACATGATGTATGTATATGTGTATAGTGTGTGTGTTGTGTGTATGTGTGTGTAGTGTATGTATGGTGTGTGTATATGTGTGTGGTGTGTGTGGTATGTGTATAATGTGTGGCATGTGTGAGTATGGTGTGTGATTTTTGGTGTGTGTGGTATGTGGCATGTGTGTGGTGTGTATGTGAGTATGGTGTGTGTAGGGTGTGTGGTGTGTGTGGCATGTGTGTGATGTGTGTGTGGTGTGTTTATGGTGGGTGGCATGTGTATTGTGTGTATATATGTGTGGTGAGTGTGAGGTATGTATGTGTGGTGTGTATGGTGTGTGGTGTGTGTGGTGTGTATGGTGCGTATATGTATGTGATGTGTGTATAGTGTGGCGTGTGTGCGTGGTGTGTGTATTTTTGGTGTCTGTGGTGTGTATATTTGTGATGTGTGTGTGGTATGTATATGGTGTGTGTGGTGTGTGGCAAGTGTGTTGTATGTGTGTGGTGTGTTTATGATGTGTCATGTATTTGTGGTGTGTGTGGTGTGTTTATGGTGTGTTGTGTTTATGGTGTGTTGTGTGTTTGTGATGTGTGTGTGATGTGTTTATGGTGTATGGTGTGTGTGTGGTATGTTTATGGTGTGTGCGTGTGTGCTAATGTATGAGAAAGACTTGCACCTATTTGTCGGTGAGAGGAAGAAGCCAACAGACAGGCGGAGCCTAAAAACTCCCGATAAGAGAGTAATATTCACCAGAGAATCCGTAACAGAGCAGGTGACTGTGAAGACGGCCAATTACCTGTCACTGTCAGGAAACTTGTGGAGGGGTTCTGTACCAGTTGGGGTGCTACCCTTAAGACCTCCAAGGTTTCTTTCTTCCCTGAGGTGCTCTGGTTTTGTGATCCTGGGTCCTCCTGCTCGTCAGACAAGTATTGCCACAGGTCTGTGCCACTGTGTGTGGCTGTCGGGCGCAGGAGAGACAGCCCTGAGTTTCAGGGACAGATGTGTTTGCTGCAGTGCTTTCCAGCATCTTCTTGAAGTGGAATGGGGCTCCTAGCTAGAGCTAAGGTGTGGATTTGGGACAGTACCTGGCTGTTACTTTTCCTCCCATGATCCCAGAAACCAGGCATCACAACTTCTCGCTTTCTGTCTCACATCACTGTGCCTGTTCCTTACCTCGTGCCCATTTTTCTCCTTCATCTCTCTCTCCTCTCCCTCCACACTTTGTCCTGCCCTTCACTCCTGTCTTGGAAAGGATCACTGGGCATGAGGACTGCAAAGAAAATGCCTCTTTTAACAAGACTCACTCTCCAGCCCACTGTGTTGTTCCCTGAGGTGGTTGAAGTCTTCAGGCCTGAGATCTCAAGCTGACTGCTGCGTGTGGATTGTTACACAGCAGTTCAAACGTCAGCCCCAGTGCAATGTCTGAATGTAAGTGTGTGCCAGGCCTTAGCTGTAGGTTCTAGAAGCTGGGTGAGAAGACTTGCTTGTACTTGGCAGCTGGTCTCTGAATGCCAGTTACCCTTGATGAGATAGGCCGGTGGCCCCATTGCTGGCCACACTTAGTGGGAGCTTGGGCTGGGACTGCTCCCACAGGAAGTGAGTCCAAAGATGGCCTCCAGTTCAGCACAGGGGACCAGGACTAATGGGAGGTCTCGGCCTCTGGAAAGGACCTGACGTTTGTGAGGACCCAACTGCCTTCTGGGACTGTTGGCAGGTCACGATACCTCTCACAGACGCATGTTCTCCTTCTGTGAAAGGATGCCTCTCTAGAGGACCTCAGGAGGCCCCACAAAGAAAGGCCACTGATTTAGGGAAAGAAAACTCGGCTCCAACTCTACCTCTGAATTTAAAAAAAAAAAAAAAAAAAAGAATTAAGCTGATGAATAAAACTCCTGGAACCCAAGTCAGCTTATTAAAATGTGGTAACTCCTGCTTTAGAAACAAGCAACAAGAGCTAGCTTGGTATACACTGAGCACCTATTGTATGCTCAGCACTGTGATGGATAGTATGTAGGGAAGGGAGAGAGGTAGCATAGGACAAGCTTCTATCTTTAGAAATCATATAAAACTCTAGTTCCTTTAATTATATTGTAAGTCTTGCTTGTTTTGTCTTTTTTTTTTTTTTTCCTTCATCCTGTAAGTGCTAAGAACTGTGAAGGGGCTGAGATTTTACCTTGTATGCTAACAGGAGTCCCTGTATGATGCATACAGTTAACACCCTTGGCTGCTAACTGAAAGACTGGAGGTTTGAGTCCACCCAGAGGTGCTCAGAAGAAAAATAAGCCATTGAAAGCACTGTGGAACCTAGTCCTACTCTGACACACATGGGGTTGCCATGAGTTGGAGTCAACTCAACAGCAACTGGTGGTGGTAGTCGTGTAAGCTAACAAGTTACCTGCCACGGTTTCACAAATGCTGGCAGAAAACACAAGACTCTTGGGTCGGAGACAAAGGACTCTTTACTACTCACAGCAGTAGCAGTAATCAGAGTATCATAATTTTTTTCTTGTGAAAGCCCCACTAGCCTCAACTCCTACAGGGCAGCACCTGCACACACAGCGGGCTGTGTTACAGGAAAGGAGCCTTGAGCTCAGGGAAGCTGAATCTTTGCTCTGGAGGGAGACACTGTCTTATACTCCAAAGCTATATGTGTGCAAACATCCTTGAAAAGATATCCTGGGACAAAGGTAGCAGTGCCTCTGCTTTCAAGATGTGCAGAAACTCAAGAGACCCATGGAGAATTGTCTTCCAACAAAATATTAAATTGTTTAATGCAATTATTACTTGCAAACAGACCACACAGCAAACAGGTGGTGCCATTCATAATATTCAGAGAACAGTTGAGGACTGGAATGAACTGGGAAGGCTGTGTGTTAGGTGTAAGGTTCCAGCTGGGCATTTGCAGCTAAGATTTGCATAGGAAAATGAATACGCAACCTCCTGTTAAGATGACAACCAAGTGGAGGTGTCCTGAAGACATCTGGAGACCTCCACTTAGAGGTGACAGCTACAGCCACATAAGCGATGACATCCCTACAGGAGATTCTTTATTCCCTCTTAGACCCCTGTAATCTGGTTCCCACTAGCCACCACTCTCAGGAACCACCCAAAACCCCGTTTTTCCTAGTCCCTCCTCTAGCCAGATGTCCTCAGGCTCAGGTCACCCCAGGAGGCTGGTGTGGCTGCACAGTACACTTCCAAGAGGCCCTGTGGTGAGAAAGGTTGGCCCAGAGTCAGGCTTCATTCTTGCTGTCAGTGCTCTGCCCTGGTTACCTCAGCTGCCCACACTCCAGTTTGTGTCTTCAATCCTTCTCCCTTAGCACTCTTGCCCGAGTACTGGAGGCTGCCTGTGCCGGTTTCCTGAGCTTCCTCTTCTCAAGCCTGAGGCCAGGCCTGCCAGGGCCCTTCCTCTCTTGGTGAGATCCTGGTCCTGCCCTTCTGCCACTCTTTTGGGGTCTCATAGCCTCACCCTCTGTCCACCAGGACTGTGAAGAATTTGACTTTATTGCCCTTCCCTTTGTCTCCCTCCCTCCCTTCCTCACTCTTTCTCTCAACCTTCCTTCCATTCTTTGCCTCTTCCTCTTCTATTTCCAAAATTTAAAAATATCTTTTAAAAATTTTATTTATTTTAATAGCTGTGGCAAAAGCTGCTTGTTGCTCTCAATATCCATTCTCTCTTTCTTCTATGGGAAGAAAATGTTTCAACGGGCATGTGGCAGCCAGAACAGAGACCACATTTTCTAGTCTCTAAGTTCTGGTTATGGATGTCAGAAGAGACTCTGAAACCTGCTCTTGAACGTCAAGTTGCTAAAGCGAGTGGAAGAAATGATGAAGTAATAGCTGAACAGAAGATTTCAAAAGGTGGCAAGAGAAGACAAAGTAAAGCATTATAATAACATGTGCAAAGACCTGAAGTTAGAAAACTGAAAGGGAAGAACATGCTCAGCATTTCTCAAGCTGAAAGAACTGAAGAAAAAATTCAAGCCTTGAATTGCAATAGTGAAGGATTCTTTGCGCAAAATATTGAATGATGCAGGAAGCATCAAAAGAAGATGGAAGTAATACACAGAATCACTGTGCCAAAAAGAATTGGTTTATGTTCAGCCATTTCAGAAGGTAGCATATGATCAAGAATTGAGGTACTGAAGGAAGAAGTCCAAGCTGCACTGAAGACATTGGTGAAAAACAAGGCTCCAGGAAATGACAGAATACCGATTGAGATGTTTCAACAAACGGATGAAGCCCTGGAAGTGCTCACTCGTCTATGCCAAGAAATTTGGAAAACAGCTACCTGGCCAACCGACTGGAAGAGATCCATATTTATGCCTATTCCCAAGAAAGACGATCCAATTGAATGCGGAAATTATCGAACACTATCATTAACATCACACGCCAGTAAAATTTTGCTGAAGGTCATTCAAAAGCAGTCACAACAGTACATCGACAGGGAACTGCCAGAACTTCAAGTCAATTCAGAAAAAGACACGGAACGAGGGATAGCATTGTTGATGTCAGATGGATTCTGGCTGAAATCAGAGAATACCAGAAAGATGTTTACCTGTGTTTTATTGACTATGCAAAGGCATTTGACTGTGTGGATCATAAATTATGTATAACATTCCAAACAATAGGAATTCCAGAACACTTAATTGTGCTCATGAGGAACTGGTACATAAACCAAGAGGCAGTTGTTGTAACAGAACAAGGGGATACTGAGTGGTTTAAAATCAGAAAAGGTGTGCGTCAGGGTTGTATCCTTTCACCATACTTATTCAGTCTGTATGCTGAGCACATAATCTGAGAAACTGGACTATATGAAGAAGAACGGGGCATCAGGATTGGAAGAAGTCTTGTTAGCAACCTTTGATACGCAGATGATACAACCTTGCTTGCTGAAAGTGAAGAGGATTTGAAGCAGTTATAAATGAAGATCAAAGACTACAGCCTTCAGTGTAAATTACACCTCAACATGAAGAAAAAAAAATCCTCACAGCTGGACCAATAGACAACATAATAAATGCAGAAAAGATTGAAGTTGTCAAGGATTTCATTTTACTTGGATCCACCATCAACACCCATGGAAGCAGCAGTCAAGAAATCAAAAGACCCACTGCATTGGGCAAGTCTGTTGCAAAAGACCTCTTTAAAGTGTTGGAAGGCAAAGATGTCACTTTGAGGAATAAGGTGCACCTGACCCAAGCCATGGTGTTTTCAATCTCCTCATATGCAGGCAAAAGCTGGACAATGAATAGGGAGGATTGAGGAAGAGTTAATGCCTTTGAATTATGGTGTTGGCAAAGAATATTGAGTATACCTTGGGCTGCCAGAAGAATGAACAAATTTGTCTTGGGAAAAGTACAGACAGAATGCTCCTTAGAAGTGAGGATGGCGAGACTTGTCTCGCATACTTTGGACGTTATCAGGAGGGATCAGTCCCTAGAGAAGGACATCATGCTTGGTAAAGTAGAGGATCAGCAAAAAACAGGAAGACCCTTGTCTTAGGTTGGGTTCTCTAGAGAAGCAAAACCAGTAAAGTGTATAAATATATATATATATATATATATTTATATCAAGGAAATGGCTCACGCAGTTGTAGAGGCTGGAATGTCCCAAGTCCGTGGATTAGGACAGAGGCTTCTCCTGATTTCACTTAGCCGCAGGGGCTGGCAAACCCAAGATCAGCAGGTCAGAGAGCAGGGCTCTTGCTAACAGGCTGTGAAGATCAACCAATCCCAAGATCGGCAGACAAAACTGCAGGTAAACTGCTAGCTTAAGTTCCAAGAACCAGAGGTCAGAGGAACAGGAGCCAGCTCCAGGATCGAGAAGGAGAAAAGTTCCCGAGCCTTGCCAGAATGTCTGCTTGTATTTAGATGCAGGCCACAGGCGCAAGGAAACTCCCTTTCAACTGACTGGCTACTCACAGCAGATCCCATCATGGGGATGATCACATATCAAATTTCAACAGGGAAGTGATCATAACATTATACAACTGCCAAAACACTGAGAATCATGACACAGCCAAGTTGACACACAATTTTAACCATCACAACCCTCAATGAGGTGGATTGACACAGTGGTTGCAACAATGGACTCAAGCATAACAACAATTGTGAGGATGACGCAGGACTGGGCAATGTTTTGTTCTGTTGTACATAGGGTCGCTATGAGTCAGAACTGGCTCAACAGCATCTAACAACAACAACTAGTTCTGGTCAGTGCATGTGAGCGGAATTCCAACGACTTTCAGGAACCCTCCCGAGAGACAGAGAGCATGTGTCTTTTGCTCCTTCTCCATTCCTTTCTCCTGAAATTCGGAGGCAGTGTTGGACCTTGATGACGGGGCCATTCCTTCAGAAGGAAGAGCTGATGGGCGCCAGGGTCCTCAAGGCTTCTGGGAGCAGAGCTTCGCTGCAGTCCTGGGCCACATGCCTCTGAGGGAAATAGATGGCACTCTTGTCTGTGTCGAGGGCAGTGGTGGTTCAGTGGTAGAATTATCGCCTTCCAGGCGGGAGATCTGGATTTGATTCCCAGCCAATGTACCTCATGCACAGCCACCACCTCTCTGTCAGTGAAGGCTTTTGTATTGCTACAATGCTGAACAGGTTTCAGTGGAGATTCTAGAATAAGATGGACCAGAAAAAAGGCCTGGAACAGATCGAACACAACGGTTCAATCTGCAACCAATCATGGGGATGATGCAGGACCCGACAGCATTTCATTCCATTGTGTATAGGGTCACCACGAATTGGGGACCAGCTCAACGGCAGCTAACAACAACAACAACTTGTTTGGGCCATCCTAACTTCAGTGTTTTCTACTATTCACAGCTGACTTAATTAACTAATAGAGCTCTATATGTTCATTACAGAAAAATTACAAGTTCATATGCAAGAAAAAAGAAAGAAAAAGCTTGAAAACACTCATAATGTTAACATTTAGATGTAAGCACTGCTGCGCCTCTGCTTTCTATTGTGTTAGGAATAGATACTTTATTTTTTTATTTTATGGTGGTAAAATATATGTAACAAAAGTTTGCTATTTTAACAATTTTTAAGTGTACAATTCAGTGACATTAGTTACATTCACCAAGTTGTGCTACGGTCACCATTATCTGTTTCCAAAAGTTTTCCATCACCCCAAACAGAAACTCAGCACCCATTCAGCAGTAACTCCCATTCCTCCTCCCCTCAGCCCCTGGTAAAACCACTATTACACTTTTGTCCCTATGCACTTACCTAGTCTAGATATTTTATATAAGTGGAATTACACAATATTTGTCCTTTTGTGTCTCACACTTCACTCAGCATAATGTTTTCAAGGTTCATTCAGGTAGTAGCATGTACCAGAGCTTCGTTTCTCTTTATGGCAGCGTAATAATCCATTGTATGTATGTACCACGTTTTGTTTACCCATTAATCAGTAGACAGATCATTGAGTCATTTCCATGTTTTGGCTATTGTGAATAATGATGTAATGAACATTAGTGTTCAAGTACTTGTTTTCAATTCTTTTGGGTATATACCTAGGAGTGGAATTGCTGGATGATATGGTAATTCTATGTTTAACTTTTTAAGGGGCTGCCCAACTGTTTTACACAGCAGCTGCACCGTTTTACATTCCCACCAGCAGTGCACAAGTGTTTGTTTTCCCCCATCTTCACTAACACTTATTGTTGTTGTTTTCTTTTTCATAATAGCCATCCTAGTGGATGGGGAGTGGCATCTCATTGTGTTTTTGTTTTTGTTTTCCATTATGATTTTGATTTGCATTAAGCATCTTTTCATGTGCTTATTGGCCATTTATGTATATTTCTAGAGAAATGTTTATTCAAGTCCTTGCCCATTTTTTAATTGGGTTGTTTTGTCTTTTTGTTCTTGAGCTGTGGTTAGGGGTTCTTTCTATTTCCTGGATATTAAGCCCTTGTCAGATACATAGTTCTCAAATATTTTCTCACATTCTGGGGGTTGTCTCTTCACTTTCTTGATAAAGTCTTTTGATGCACAAATGTTTTTAATTTTGGTGAAGTCCAATATATTTTTTTCTTTGATTGCTCATGCTTTTGGCATCATATTTAAGAATCTATTGTCAAAAATAAGGTCTTGAAGTTTTACTCCTATCCTTTCTTCTAGGAGATTATGGTTTTAGTTCTTATATTTAAGTCACTGATCCGTTTTGAGTTAGTTTTTGTATATGGTGGGAAGTATAGGTCCAACTTCATTCTTTTTGCATGTGGAGATCCAGTTGTCCCAGCATCATTTATTGAAGAGACTATTCTTTCCCCATTGAATGGACTTAGCACCCATGTCAAAATCAACTGGCCATAAATGTATGGGTTTAGTTCTGGACCCTCATTTCTATTCCACTGGTCAATATGCCTATCATTATATCAGTACCAGACTGTTTTTGTTACTGTAACTTTATAGTATGTTTTGAGATTGGAAAAGTGAGTCCTCTTACTTAGCTCTTCTTTTTCAAGAATGTTTTGGTACCTTGTAATTCGATATGAATTTGAGGATTGGCTTTTCCATTTCTGCTAGGTATAGATCTATATATTTAAAACAAAAAATAACATCACACTATGCATACTGCTTCATAATCTACTATTTTCACTTTACAACATACTGTAAATATCTTTTCATGAAAACAAATATTTATCTACATGTAATATTTAATGTTCAAAATAGTATTCCAATACATGGATGACCCATGGCTTATCTAGCCAGTTGCTTATAGATGAATGATAAGTTCTATCTCTTCCTTGCAGCTTGCTGCCTCTTGGCTTCTGTGTTGTTGAGTTTTCCTGGATTTCATCTTACCTCCCTGATGCCTTATCTGTCTCCTTAGAACATGCTTTCTCCTACTCCCTCCATTGGCTGAGGGGCTTCCCCAATGCCTTGCTCTGTCTTTTCTCTGGGTACTCACTCTTGGGGGGATCCCAGCTCCATGTGTCTCATGTATCTGCATCTCCAGGCCTGACCTCCCTCTTGTTCTCCAGCCCCTCATCATTTCTCCTTCTACCCATCTACTACTGAACTCCTCATTTCCTTTCTAAAACCAGCATTGCAGCCAGTAGCATCATCTTTCTTCCCATCTTCCAGGCTAGAAATCTTAAGACTTAATGTGTAGGCCAATGTTTGATGCACATAGTAAGCATTTAGTAAATATTTGTTGAATAAATGAAACCCACAGCAAAGTTAGAATTTTGTATCATGCTATATATTAAATCTGTTCTTAAAGATAAACTCTGCGTTTGTCATCCTCTGAAGCTCTGTACTGTGAGTGCTGTGTACTCTACCTCATTCTTGGACATGCACTCCCATTCCAGGCCAGCAGATCTCTTTGTAGTCAAGGGTCTTGGTTGCAAGCAACGGAAATCAACTCTGATTAACTTAAGAAGAAAATGAATGTATTGAAAGGGTGTGGGCTTAGGAAGACAGGAAAACGTGCAGAAACCAAGGGAGCCAGAGCAATTTCCATTTCGCTTACCTAAGAGGAAATCTCTTGCCTTGGATTTCCACTTTCATCCCGCTGGATGAAATGACAGTGACTAGAGCAGCCTTGGAAGCCATGTGCTCAATATGGCAGAGGCTGGTCCCTGAGTGACCACCTGGAGAAGCATCATCCAACTTTGCCAGGACCCAGACAAACCCAGGAAGGGGTCCAGACACTGGGCGCATCACATCGTTCCCACTGCCATGCCTTTATCCATCTTGTGTTTCTCTCCACCTCTCTACCTCCAGCCCTCTACTCACTGAAGTCATGCAGGGCCCAGCTAATCCTGCCTCTGATGAGGTCTTGCCTCACTGCTATAGTCTTTGTCTCTTCTCTAATGCCCGTTGCACTTATATTCAGATCCACAAGTGTTCTCTGATTGCTTTTTTGTTTGTTTACATAAAATGTTGATTTCTTAAGATGTATCTTACACTTTTTAGTATTCCCTACTACCAAGCTAGGCAGATGCTACTGTTACTGTCACTATAAAAGGTGATTACTCATAAACCAGACTGTGATGGTGTGCCTATAGCACCCTTAGTTACACAGATTAACACTTTTGGATCCTTCTCTACCTGAGGCAAAGATGGCTAACTGCACACTAAAATCTGTTTTCTCTTCTTCCATAGTAATAGGAAATTAACTGGGTCATGGCTGCCCCATGTCCCAGCCTCACTTACAACTTGGTGTGGCCACTGTTGGGATAAGTTCTCCCCAGTGGAAGGCATGTTGAAACAATATGGCAATTTCCACTTCGCTTGCCTAGGAGGAAATCTCTTGCCCTTAATTTCCACTTCTATATCACTGGCTGGAATGGCAATGACTGAAGCAGCCTTGGAAGCCACAGGCTCAAGGCTGCAGAGGCTGGTCCCTGAGTGGCCACATGGAGCAACATTGTCCACCAACTGAGATCACTCATCTCTGACTGTTACATGAGCAAGAAATACTTTCTTTGTTCTTAGGCCATATTTTTGTTGGAGTCTCTTGTTAGAGCAACTCATCCTAGCCTAGCTAAAACCCCAGGTAAAGATTAATTGGGGAAAAATGCTAACAGAGGGGATTCAGTTCAGGGTAACTGAATTCATTGCGTGTTATTCTCTGTATACACTGGGAAAGGTAGATGATAATGTAATAGCAATGATGCCCCCAAACCATCTTGGTCTCCAGTGAATCCTGGAAATAAATTGAACTGGCAGGAGGACATGAGACAAAAGGAAATGTTTGACAGGAGCAATTGCTGGAATATTGTGAGCTTCCCAAGAAATGTACTTAACATGGACTCTTCTCTCTTTTAATTTATTGTTATTGAAAAATATTTTTAATACATAAAAATATATGTAGCATGTAAGTTACCCCTGTCTGCCAACTTCTCAGCCAAGAACTAAAACATTACTCATAGCTTACATATAACTCAGTGTCCCAGCTCTGTACTTCCCCCCAGAGGGAACCGTTATCATTATACAGGAGTGGATTAACCAGTAAGCAAGGTATGTAGAGCCTTACAGTAAGCAAGGTGAAATTGTGCACTACAAATTAGTAAGTAAACACAAGTAAGCCCATGCATACCTTGCTTATGGGGTAATCTGTCCTTGTCATTATGGGATTTGTTTAATTGTATGGCTGGAACAGTGACGGCTCGACTGTTACTGGAAGACCATTAGTATCATCAGGTTGGATCCCTCAGTGATGCCAATGGTTAACGTGAGTCAGAGTCAACTCAGTGGCAACTATTTATTTATTTTTTATCATAAAATTAATTTGTACCAAGAATCGTTTAAGAGTAATGGTCACTTAAGACTTTGGTGGCATGGAGGGGATGCACATTGGTTTTAGATTCAGATGTTTGTGTATTTTTATTTATGAACTTTTGGTTTTCAGAAAAGTTTATTTATTGTGCCGAAATTACTTCTATAATATATTTCTATTATTTTTATACAGAGCTGCTGACGTTTTGTTCTTTTCTTTTTGGTGCTACCCTATGGAGAATTTCTACTCTAAATACATGGGGTTGCCATGAGTCGGAATCAACTCAACGGCAGCTAGTAACAACAACTCTAGAGACAGAAGGTAAAAATGTGTTCTTATTCTATACTACTGCTAGTGATATTAATGATAGACCCGAAACCAAACCCATTGCCATCACTCTGACACATGGCAACCCTGTAGGACAGAGTAGAACTGTTCCATAGGGTTTGCTAGGCTGTAATCTTTATGGAAGCAGATTGCCACATCTTTCTCCTGCAGAGCAACTGGTGGGTTCAAACCACTGACCTTTTGGTTAGCAGCTGACTGCTTAACCACTGTGCCACAACTGCTTGATGTTAATAATAATAATTATAAATTTTAGAGATATAAAAATGAGTAAATCTATTATTGTAATCTTTGTGAAATGTAATGTCAATGAATGGGGAAACAGAATTCTCCTTAGGCATGGCTCATCTTTTCTAATTGTGCTTTAGTATCAGTTAACACTGCAAGTGCTTTACAGTTTATAAAGCCATTTCAAATCCATGACCTTAACTGATCCTCACAACAATTGTTGTGGTAAGGAGTGTGAATATATATATATTTTTTTATTGTACTTCAGGTGAAGGCTTACAGAACAAA
>NW_004443956.1:18895450-18899789 GCF_000243295.1 Trichechus manatus latirostris | reverse complement strand
GGTCTCTGATAGGAGTCCAAGATGGCAGATCCATGCTGCGTTAGCTGGTAGGGGACCTCTGCATGAATCTCTCTTCACTTTCTGTTCTCTGTCAGTTTTCTTACTCCATTTGGTGCTTGGCTGAATTCTTTATCTCTCCATTTGATGTTTTAGGGTTTCAGGATTGTTGTTTTCTCTGTTCGGCTTAGTTTTTCGGATCTTTGCTGTGGACGGATGGCGTGGTGCTTCTGCCTAGAGCACCATTTTGCCGGAAGTCCTTGTGAGTATTTTTTGTTCTCCTGGTTTTACAAATGAAGAAACTAATCTCTGAGTAATTAGATGAGGATGCTAATGTAGTGAGAATCAGAGGTTAGTCTCAAAATCAAGTCTTCTGAATAAATATGATTTGTTCTCTTTCTGTTATGGGAGTGCGTGGTCAGAAACAAGCATTGTGATGCTCTGGAGGGGATTGGAGTTACTGCAGTGCATTAATGTCCTGTGGAAGCTGTAACAGGTTACCACAAACCTGATGGCCTAAAACAAGAGAAGTGTATTCTCTCACAGCTCTGGAGCCCAGAGGTTAAAAATAGTTGTCATGGACTGAAATCAAGGTGTCGGCAGGGCTGCGCTCCCTGTGGGGGCTCCAGGAGAGAATCTGTTCTTTGCTTCTTCCAGCCTCTGGTGGCTGCTGGCATTCCTTGAGTTTTGGCTGCATCACCCCAGTTTTCACGGCCAGTATCTTCAAATCTCTCTCTGCTCTGTCTTCACATCGCTTTCTCTTCTGTGTGTTTCAAATCTCCCTTTGCCTTCCTATTGAAAGGACACTTGTGATGCATTTTGGGCCACCCGGATAATCCAGGATAATTTCCCCAACTCAAGATCCTTAATTTATCACATCTGCAAAGACCTTTTTTTTTTTTTTTTGCCATATAAGGTAACATTCACAGGTTCCAATGATTAGGATGTGGGTGTTTTTGGGGGGACCATTTTCAGCTTACCATGCATGATGAATCAATTTCTCAAAAGCAAGTTATTAATTTGTAGTGACAATAGTAACCATTAATATTGGTTTTAAAAAGTTCAGATTATAAAATCGAAGATTTTCTTTTAAAAAGTCACTTCCCATATTGAGGAGATATTAGAATACTTCATTTAAATTATAAACAAACCAAAGGCAAGTACTTTGAAAGAAAGTAATTCTGGATTCAACTTTGCCAGAGGAACAAACTGGAAAACCTTGACAGTAAGAATTCATTTTTGTCATCAGTATTTGCAGCCTGACTCAGCTGCCACACTACCATCCGGAGTGCTCTAATATGGCTGAAGGCTGCACACCTGCAAGGTGCAAGAAGGTGGTTGGGGGACACAAACTCTCTTGCCTAAACTCAACTCGAAATCTCACTGCACTTCCGGGTGTGGACTAGGGAAGGGCATATGGTTCCCCTGGGCCTGGGCAAGAGATGTGCATCTGTCTGTTGGAAGGGATCCGCACACCACCCTAGAGGCAATAAGGATGCAGTGATTTCTCTCCATCCTGCCCATGGAGGGAAGAGTTCGTAACCTATGGAATCGGCACCAAATGTGGCCAGGAGGCAGAAGGGCCCGGGCTTGATCTCACTTAGCTCTGCCCCTTTCTTGTGGTATGTGTGACCTTGATCAAATCCCCAGATGATTCTGAGCCTCAGCTTCCTCATCTATCAAACAGGAAAGTGGTAATATCTTCCTCAGAGTGTTGCTGTGACAATTAGAGGAAATGCTGTTAAGTACCTACTAGGAATACCAGCCTGGTGTACAGAGACAGTCAGCTGTCCACCAGAGTGTGGGGGTCCTCTTCCACAGTGTAGAGGTCTTCCTGCAAGGCAGCTAGGCAGCTAGGGACTACATTTCCCAGCATTCTTGCACCCAGGTGGGGTCATTGGACTAGTCCTTCCCAATAGGATGTGAGACATGATGTGTGTATCTCTGAGTCATGAGCACTGTGTCTACTCATTGGACGACCAGATGCAAAGGTTCCCATGGAAGACTGGATGGCAAAGCCACTGGATAGAAGGAGGCTGGTTCCTGAGTCATTGGGTGCAGGCTCTTCCTCCACCTCTCACTGAATATCCAAGCAGGACCATGATGTGAGCAGGAAATAAACCTTTATTACTGTTTATTTTTTTTTCATCTTTAACCTCCCCTCACTAGCGCATGCAATGTTTTTGTTGTTAGTAACAGTTTTCAAGAGTGCCCTGTCATTCATACTCCACCACAGAGAGGCGACTGTCCTCTTCACGTCAGAGTCACCAGTTCACCCTGTTACGTCTGATGAGCTGGACTTCTAGCTTTTGTCTGGTGCAATGGGACACATAATATTACACAGTAGCTCAGAAATAAAATATGTAATTCTGTAGATACATAAGTATGGAGCCCTGGTGGCGAAGTGGTTAAGAACTCGGCTGCTAACCAAAAGGTCACCAGTTCGAGTCCGCCAGCCTCTCCTGGGAAACCTATGCGGCAGTTCTACTCTGTCCTGTAGGGTCTCTATGAGTCAGAATCCACTCGATGGCAATGGGTTTGGTTTTTGTTTTGGGTTTGGAAATAGGTTTCTTTTGTTATGTTAGGAGCCCTGGTGGCATAGTGGTTAAGCAGTCGGTTGCTAACCAAAAGGTTGGCAGTTCCAACCCACCAGCCACTCCACAGGAGAAAGATGTGGCAGTCTGCTTCCTTAAATATTGGAAGCCTTGGAAACCCCATGAGGCAATTCTGCTCTGTCCTGCAGGGTCCTGTTGACTGGGAATTGACTTGATGGCAATGGATTTGGGTTTCTCATTATGTTAATGAGTCCAAAACAGAGTAGGGTGGATCCTAAACCTAATCCCTTCTGAGAAACATCTTATAAAAAGAGCAGAATAGACACAGAGACACACACAGGGGAGTCAGAGGCCAAGGAACTCCTGGGGCTACTGATAAGGAAGGACTCTCCCCTACAGCTGATGCCCTGAATTCGGATTTCTAGCCTCCAAAACTGTAAGACAATAAATTCCTGTTCTTTAAAGCCACTCACTTGTGTTATAGTTAGTTATGGCAGCAATCGGTAACTAAGATAATTGTAAATAAGTAATTGAATAATTACAAATAGCTGTATATGAATCTTAGGAAATGCAAGTTTCTTTATGAGAAACCTTAGGCAGTGGTGTCACTAGGGTTGGCGTCACCCGCCTCCCATGGACCTCCTCCTGTACCAGACCATACAGAATCCTTAGTTTTTTTTTTGTACTAATGTTACTTATAAATCATAATTCCCATATGTCACTACTTCTTTTCCGTTAATTACTACTTCATTCTCAAAAAAAGTATTGATACAGGTTCACAAATACTGACTACCACAATATTGTAGGCTAAAATGCCAGAAAATCTGACAAAATCAGCAGCTATAAAAGCACTGGCAGCAATGAAAACAACAGCGTGTGCTTGTAGCGAATGCAGATAAAACCGTGTGATTCAAAGCGTCATTGTAATTGGGTAATAATGACAGCTCTGGTCAGAGCGCATTAGAAAGTTCAAAAAGTAAATTAGCATAGAGTTTTAGCTTTGTAGGTATATTGATACATGTAAGCTGAGCTTATGAAAAGTGTTTTTGTTGTTATAACTAACTACAGGGATATTTTTATTAAAAATAATAAACTGCTGAAACACTGCATAAAAATTTTACAGTCATTCATTTTGGTGTTATCCCCCTGACAGTGTCATCCAGTGCGGTCCGCAGCCCCCACATCCCCCTAGTGATGCTGCTGACCTTAGGAAAGGGCTTTTCCATGTGCCCATCTAACTAACGCACCGGAAGCCCCGTGTTTCTAATCCTGGCAGGATGTAATAAAGTGCAGACTCTCTCTCCTTTTGGATACGTGAAACTTTGAAATGATCTTTCAAATGATGTGTCGGCACGCTGACCTTTTTTCAGAAGGCTCTGAGGCCTGCTGGATGTTGGAAGAAGCCCTGAATAGCAATGTGTGATAAGAGCAGGCAGAAGGTAAGCCCTAGAACTGACCCGACAAGTTTACTGTGCTCAGGGAGCTAGTGATTACCATATATTTTTACGCACACGAGTGCCTCCTACGTTTGTTTACCAACCACTCCCCGCCCCCCCCACCCCAGGTATTTTTGTAAGCGCAGCATGTTAATTTTTTTTTTTTACAATAACTTGGAAAAAATTATTGGTATACAATACTTCAGGCCTTAATACATGGCATTAACAGGATACAAACCATAACCATCAATGCACAAAACCCAACAGATAAGCTAGATAACTGGGATCTTCTAAAAATCAAACACCTATGCTCTTCAAAAGACTTCACCAAAAGAGTAAAAAGAGAACCTA
>NW_004443956.1:18870048-18893554 GCF_000243295.1 Trichechus manatus latirostris | reverse complement strand
ACCTGAATTACAATAAAATATATATAAAAAAAAAATTATTGGTATAGTGGCGCTTACGAAAGTACCTAGGGTGGGGGAGGGCATGGTTGGTTGGCAAACAAATGCAGAAGGCACACGTTGTTTGTGAAAAAATATGGTACACACAGCCTCTCCGGGTGCAGACCTCCCTTCTCCCCAGCTGGCTGAAGGCCAAACGAGGAGTTAGGAGGGAAGTCATTGGAGCCCCTGCTGACTTGAGAGGGTCCTTCACCTTGGAATTGTTCTCATGGTTAATCCCTCCACTCTCACCCCGCCCTAGTTGGGTCTTTGCAACTAATGTGATTCATGCTAAATTAGGGGAAAGGCTGCTGCTGCCAACTGCAAACTGGCATGGGTCAGTAGGCCCCAGGGCACCAAAGAAAATTAGGATGCGTCTGAAAGTGGGCAGATGGCAAGTGAGATGAAGTCTGAAGAGCGGCAAGATATACTGTATCGCCTGTCAAGGCAAGCAGCCTCTCCCCTTGGAAAGACTGAAATTCTAGGGGCGTACAGGGACACTGAGAAGGGCAAGTGAGCAGTTAGGGGCGGGCAAAGTATGTAGCAACATTAATGGGGTCAGCACCCAGTGCGCCCAGCGGTGCGATTCCTCACCCCCTGTGGGCAACACCCTCTTCTAGCCGACATGCAGACTGCCCAACAGCTCCGCTGGCCTTACCCAACAGGTGCCGGCCACTGGGGTGCCTGGCAGGAGGACGCGAGGGCTCAATGTAAATCCAGCTCCGTTCCTGGAAAAAGCAATCCTGAGTCCTGTAATAGCTCACCTGAGTGGAGATTGTTCATTCAGCCACACAGTAATTGGCTTAGTCATCTAGTGCTGCTATAACAGAAATACCACAAGTGGATGGCTTTTAACGAAGAGAAATTTATTCTTTCACAGTCCAGCAGGCTACAAGTCCAAATTCAAGGCATCAGCTCCAGGGGAAGGCTTTCTCTCTCTGTCGGCTCTGGAGGACTTCCTTTGGTCTGGGAGCATCTCATTCTTCCCTGGGTCTGGGAGCATCTCGGTGCAGGAATCTCAGGTCCAAAGGACGCGCTCTGCCCCCCGCACTGCTTTCTTGGTTGTATGAGGTCCCCTATCTCTCTGCTCACTTCTCTGTTTTATATCTCAAAAGAGATTGGCTTAAGACACTACCTAATCTTGCAGACCTCATCAATATAACTGCCACTAATCCATCTTATTACATCATAGTGATAACATTTATAACACATAGGGAAATCATATCAGATGATAAAATGGTAGACAATCATACAATACTGGGAATCATAACCTAGCCAAGTTGATACACACATTTTTGGAGGGACATAATTCAATCCAGGACAATAAAAACCTACACTTATGGACAGGGAGCCCAGAGGCAAGGAATGGCAAAGGAGAGCAAATCTATGGTGCTGTTGTTTGAAACAAATCCTGCTCAAAAACTTGCTCACTTTGCTTGGAGTAGTCCTCCTTGAATCTTGACGCAGCTCTCTGCTTTTATGGGTGAGTCTAACAATTTCTTTTAGTTTCTCAGCCAGAGCAGATTGGAGATAACAAATTGGTAGGAGCTAAGGGGCAGCGAGATATGACAGCTGACGGTCGAGATGCCTTCCTCTGTCTGTCATATATAGGCAGATAGCTGCTGTTGAGTCGACTCTGATTCATGGAGAACTTACATACAACAGAATGAAACTTTGCCTGGTCCTGCGTCATCTTCGTGATCAAGTCCATCATTGCGGCTGTTGTGCCAAACCGTCTCACCTAGGGTCTCCCTCGCCCTTGCTGGCTCTCCACTTCAACAAACACGATGTCCTTCTCCAGTGATTGATCCCTCCTGATGATGTGTCCGTAAGGTTTCCACTGGCTGATTTTTGGAAGCAGCTCGCCAGGTCCTTCTTGCTAGTCTATCTTAGTCTGGAAGCTCTGCTAAAACCTGGCCACCACGGGTGACCCTGCTAGTATTTGAAATACTGGTGGCATAGCTTCCAAGGTGATCGCAACATGCAAACTACCACAGTACAACAAACTGACAGATGGGTGGTGGGTCTGTCATATAATAGGCACTCAACAGATAAGTGCTGAATGGCTGATGGATGAATGAGTGAATGAATTCATTTATTCAACCTGTTTTCAACAAGCATTTACTAAGTGTAGGTTACTACACAGACTTAAAGCTAGACCCTGAGTATGACGATGAGCAAAAAGAGAAGCGACTACTTCCCTCAGGGGGTTTATAGCCTGGTGGGAAAGAGCATTAATCACATAATCTCTACACCCAAACGTCACTGTGACATGGGCTCCATAGCCTTAAGAAACTCTTGGGTGTTTTAATAGAATGAGGAGGGTAAGACAATAACCCTTTAGCTGAGGTCTGAAGGATGCATAGGAATACACTGAACATTTTTAAATGAAAAACTTGCCTGAGCGAAGACACAGAAAACGTGAAGAGCTAGGTTCTAACGAGAAAAACCACGTCGGTGCACTCAGTTGTGGGGCGTTTTAGCTTCACCTCCCTTACCGTCCTCTTTATATTCCTGAACTTGAGAATGTATATAACAGGGAACAAAAAAACGTGAGAACAGCTATTTAAAAGGATGACAAAGCACTTAGAAGAACAACGTGTCTAATAAACGGAAGTAGTCAAGAAGTGCCACTTCTCATGTTGTGCTTCCATTTGTTCTTCAAATCACAGATTCAGACCGTAACTACCTGGCATATGGCAGTGTCTCAGTGCATTTATTCTTTCCAAAGAAAGGTAGGGAAGAAAGGCAGTTCGCATTTATGGAGAGCCAATCTTGTGCCAGGTGCTATTAGGTGTTTGTGTAAATGGTACCTAAGGTTAGAAACTGTTCAGGTGTGAATCTTGTCAAGATTTACAGAGAAAATCCATAGAGCACCAAGTTTGGCTATTAGGACTTGAATATATTTCCTGCACTTTTTTTGTATCTTTCTTTGCATATTTGACTACATTCAGGGATCAATAAGAAACTCCTCTTGCAGCTAATTTCTTGCATATAAACCTACCTCCACCCCAGGAGTAAGCAAGATGGTAAGGTAGCAGTCAGCTTCTCATTGCATAAGATATGCTGAGGCTGAATTTTAATATCTATCAGTATTTTATGCTATTAATACCCTTCAAGAGTATAACTTACCTTAAGGCTTTATCTACTAAATAGTTACATTATTACAAAGAGATCATCTGAAACTCAGAAGGTGAACATTCTTAGCAAAAGGTTTAACATATGAAGTAGAAAAGGCAAATTTAAATTTAAATTGGTTCCCTTCCCTAGTTCCTTTTCACCACCAAGATAAAGGGGACATCTGTAATTCAAGGGTGGGTTTGTGCCAGGGGACCAAAATGATTTGATTATATCTAATTCAAGTCTTTAGACAATTCTGCCAGAAACTTTATGTAAGATGGTGCAAAGGTTAAGCGTTTGGCCGCTAATTGAAAGGCTGGCAGTTTGAACCCACCAGTCGCTCCACAGGAGAAAAATGTGGCAGTCTGCTTCTGTAAAGATTACAGCTCTGGAAACCCTACGGGTCAGTTCAGCTCTGCCTATAGGGTCACTATGAGTTGGAACTGACTTTTGGGCAGTGAGTTTGGGTAACGGGTAAGTAAACAAAATGCCCTTGTCTCAATCCTCAGCTCATGTCTACTCAGCCTTGTTATTCAATTGGAAAGAAGTGAAAGATGAAAATTTTTGTGAATGACATACTTCACTTTTAATGAAATGTTATAATTCAATTACTTCCTCACACACCAGAAAAATTCCAGGAAACCTTCCACCTAAATCTTATTCTAAAACATGGATTGAGACTAGTTCACAATCGGCGTTACTGTTACCCATAAAAACCAAACCTGTTGCTGAGTTGTTTCCGACTCAAGGCGACCGCATGTGTTACAGAGGAGAACTGCTCCATAGGGTTTTCTTGGCTGCAATGTTTATGGAAGCAGATTGCCAGGTCTTTCTTCTGTGGCGCCGCTGGGTGGGTTCAAACTGTCAACTTTTAGATTAATAGTCAACTGCAAATTGTTTGTGCCACCCAGGGACCTTATTACTATTTCAGAGCCATATAAATTGGGTTAACCTCAGGCCAGTCTTAGAGCTGCTGTGATAAAGGAACGTTTGCATCATTAGCTCTACCAATTTTTCCATTCATGGACGAGCAGTTTCATTGTCAGACCTGTATCAATAAATGTAATGGCTGAGAAAAAGGCAAGGCCTTTCTCTACTAGCACGGAAATGCTATTTCACAAGTAAAATATAAAAAAAAAGTTGCGTTAAACATGGCGTACAAGTTTTGGAAGCTCAGGTGTCTTTTTCTGTTCTATGTACTTGAAAGGCTACGTGCTGTTCCCGTGGTGATGTTCACGGCAGGAGCTACCACCCATCCGTGCTGATTAGTGCGCCTGAGAGCAAATCGACTAAACAAGCTACCCAACGCCAGCTGGCTGGAAGCGAGGCCCTCTTGCTATTGGTCAGGCTCAGCTGCTCATCCTGCAGAAACACTGAGGCTCTGGGTTAACGGCCTCACAGTATACTGCCTGTTATGGGTTGAATTGTGGTCCTCAAAAAGATCTTTTGAAGTCCTAATCCCAACACCAGTGAATATGACCTTTGCTGTCATACCGAAGTGAGGATACCCTTCTGAATAGTGTCTGTTGAGGACTGAATTGCGTCCCCTGCAAAATGCGTCATAAATCCTAACCCATATACCTGTGGTTATAATCCTGTTTGGGAATGGGGTTTCTTTTTATGTTAATGAGGCAGTATTAGTGTAGGCTGTGTCTTAAGTCAATGTCTTTTGAGATATAAAAGAGCAAGGAAGCAAGCAAGCAGAGATGGGGGAAGACAGATGCCATGCCACATGAAGATAACCAAGGAGCCAAACAATAGAAGCGGAAGAGACAAGGACCCTCCCCCAGAGCCAGCAGAGAGAAAGCCTTCTCCTAAAGCTGGTGCGTTGAATTCAGACTTCTAGCCTCCTGTGAGAAAATAAATTTGTTTGTTAAAGCCACCCACTTGTGGATAACTGGATAACTAAGACAGTATCTTCTGAAAGGACAGACATGGAAACAGTCACATAAAGGGCAAAGACAGCAGGCGAGACTACGCGCCAAAGAACCCCAAGAAACGCTGGGGGCTACCAGAACCTGAAGGAGATAAGGATTGTCCCCTAGAACCAGCTGAGAGCATGGCCCAGCCAATGCCCTGAATTCAGACTCCAGAGATGTGAGAAAATACATTTCCATTCTTTGTTAGTATTTTGTTATGGCAGCCCTAGGAAACAAAGACACTGGTCCAAATGCATCCAAAAACCAAAAAAAAAAAACCCCAACTGATAGCAAGTGACCTTGTAGAACAGGGTAGAACTGCCCCATATGGTTTCCAAGGAGCAGTTGGTGGATACGAACTGCCGACCTTTCTGTTAGCAGCTGAGTTCTTAACCACTATACTATCAGGGCTCCTGAAATGTATCAGCCACTATTAAAAGCCCACCACTGCCCCTCTAGATGGGATTATACACTTGTCTTCCCTCCCCAGTATCTCTTTTTTCTTAAGCTTCCCTGTCAATACCACGCCAGGGGCAAATTTCAGACTGCTTCCTGAAGCTCTCATTTGGCAGCAGAGGCAAGCCTTGCAAGATGCGCAGACTTTTCGCTACCGGGGGTCAAGTCACACTAGGAAACTACCCCTCCTAAGAGCTTGTGTGACCAGTATTCCAACTCAAACGGCAACTGCTTCTTGGCCGCTAATGTGCCAAAATTATACATATCGGTTATTTCTTTTTCATGAATTATCTTAAATATATCCCCCCCGCCCCATCCTTTTCTTGGTTCTTTGTTTCCTTCATGTACCCCTCCAAGCTTCACATTTTTCTCCCTGGTTCTTTTTTTGTTGTTTTTTCTCTGACTCCCCTGGCCGAATGAAAGCACCTTGAAGGCAAGAGGTTATACTGTCTTGTGAATGTCTTTTCACCTCAGACCCAGCACAGCACACAACACTAAGCAGGCAGTCAACAAATACTTGTGGAATGGTCACATAAAAAGGGTGAAACATACTGAATGCTACAAATTATAGGCTACTTTCAGTCCAGGAAGAACTGAGAAAAATGCAGTTTCTGTCATCCACGCTGTGCATCTACTTTCTTGGCTGTTACACACGATGCTCCTCACCTTTTCTTGGGCTCTGTTTGCTCTGAGCCCAGATGCTCCCGGGTACAAATCGCAGACTGGAGAGGCAAAGACCCTCTCACTCAAAGACAGACACCAGCACTCCTGGGAGAGGACAGAATGTCCTAAGCAGACACCTCGCCTCAATCTATCAGTGGGAAGGTGGTGGACAAGTGGGAGGTTAAAGTTAGCTTTTTACAGCACTTAACTTTCACTACAAGGAGAAAATGTACTCAAGTTATATTATCTTTTTCCAAGAAGCTGTGTTGAAATTCGGTAAAATTTTCAGTAAAATTTGAAGAGCTATAAAATATTCTTCCATTCCAAATGCTAACATAATACACAGAAAATACCCTTTAAAGAAAAATCCAACAAGTACTACTGTTGGTTTTGAATCTTTAATAAAAGTAAAAAATGAATGCAAAAAAACACAATGTTGAAAACTTAGGATGTATGTGAATCTCACTAGATGTTCAAATCTGGTATAGTGCAAAGTTTGTTCATACTATTTTACAAACTCAAATCACTTTGGTTCATGGACTTCCTATAAATTATTGGCAAAGAAATTCTTCAGATTCACATTTTCTTGGGCTACATTATTTCTAACATAGATTTCCAGCTGAAGAGAAAAAAATACTTACTGTTTGTGCGTGATCAAGCATATTTTAAAGATTCATCCACTGCTTTCACTTAATAACTTCTGGTTTTTCATAAAATGCCGACATGTTCATTGAAAACTTTTTTTACATAACTATTTTCAATTTCAGAAAATTTATAAGGGATCATTCCAAAGTTCAGAATGATGCCACTTTCTTTTAAACAAATTTCCTCTAAAACAAATTAGCTATAGTAACCTAAAATTTACTCCCAAGGTATCTTTCTCAAAACAACCCAACCAGGGTCAACACATAAACAAAATCAAATACATACATCAACACTCACAGGCAAGATAGTCTAAACTTCCATTCTGCTGACTGGTGACTTCTATTTAAAAGGAAAGTCTTTTAATCAAGCCACTTTAACAGAATTTAAAACAAACCAAAAACATTTAAATTGCATAATACAAAAGGTAAATTTGTAAGTAAAAATTAAAAGTATACTCAAAGCACAAAACTGGAGTATTTCAAAGGATAGGGTTCAGTGGAAGGTACAACAATAAAGTAACTTTGCAGCTGAAAGAAATTATTGCTGAATTTTGCCTTCATGCAGCACTGAAATGAATGCAGAACCCCTCTCTTTAACATCTCATACATTACAAACAAAATAAATATTTTAAGAGAATAGAAGGCTCAGATTGGTTTTATACATTGCACTTGAAGTTTAAGACCCAATGCTTGCAAATTAGGTCTGAATGGTCTACGTCAGTAAATGAATACATTGTGCTCACCAATATGACTATTTAGAAACACCAAATGTTTTTAACGTAGTGACATACGCACTCGTCTTTTTACAAGGCAATCACAGATTGCAAATTCTATAGGGCTGTGAAAAAAATAGTAATCTCTCTTCTGGAGTATCAAAGAAACTAATCATTTTGGCTCACTAAGACTGCAATACATAGCAGAGATATATTCACTTTTAGGTGATTATGGATTTTGAATACAATTTCATAAACTGAGGTGAAAATTTCTACAGACTAGTGTAGAATTATGACTTTTCATTGCCTTTTGCTTTCAGTAAGATTGTCTACACAAAACTCCACGGGTATAAGGAGAAACCTAGTTCCCATCCTGATGCTGTGCACCTCAGTGTGCGTGAGTGTGAGTGTGCATGCTCCCGCGCTGAGGGGGCGGGGCCCCAGATACCCCGCAACGCCATGACCCCACTCAGAGCACAGTCCCCCACACAGGCATTTTTTTTTTTTTAAAACACAACCCTATTTTAAAAAACTTTTGGATAAATATTATTCTTATTATACCATACTTGTCTTTGTTAAGCACCATCAACCTGTCTCCTTTGGGCACTGATACAAAATCAATAGCTGGTCATTAAGTTTTAGTTCAAGGCTTTGAAATATGGCAACTTGTTTTAATGACATAAATGAAATCTAATACTTGGGGAACTGCCCCTGGCCTCAACTCCCACCCACAGCCTGGATCACATTTCCCAGAGCACAGACAGGTACAAGTGCCATGAATCCAGGTCAGATTTCAAGATACGCAGTTACTGTTTCCACTTGCCATTCTAAAATAGTGAATACTTTTCCAGGAGTCATCTGTACTGGCAGCCCAATCTAAACAGATTATTTAGGAAAAAGATCATCTTTGCCACAATCCAGTATCACAGAGTTTCTTCCCAAATCATGTTTATTCTTCAGAAATCAGTGGGTTTGAAGGCTCAATCACTATGTGGCTTTTCAGGGACACCCTACAGATAAAAAGCAAAAAAAAAAAAAAAAGATAAAAAGACTTCAGTAAGCATTTAAAATATGTAATTTAACTTCAATATGAGTGCTACCACACAACTGCCTCTCTTTCCTTTAATAATACAGTAAAAGAAAATCAGCACAAAACGTATATTTTAATTATCAATTAAGTATGTCGTAAAGGGTAAAACATTAAAAACACAAGTGACTGCAGTAAAGGACCGAGACACACTAGAAAAGTGGGAAGAACTGGAGCGAAAGACTGGAGTTCTGCCAGCCACGGGCCTCAGGATCCTACAGTCACTCTGGCTCTAGAACCGTGGTTCTCGTTTCTATAAAATTAGCATAATTCCCTCTTAAATGAAATAACTTTGTAAAGCTGTTCAGACAGATTATTATGTAAGTGTAAGATATTACTGAAAGTATGACTAATTTAATATCTATACAAAGGAAACAGTCAATTTAATCAAAGCATAAAAAAACCCCAAAACCCACTGCCGTTGAGTCAATTCCAACTCATAGCGACCCTATAGGAGTAGAACTGCCCCATAGGGTTTCCAAGGAGCAGCTGGTGGATTCAAACTGCTGAACTTTCGGTTAGCAGCCAAACGCTCAACCATTGCGCCACCAGGATTCCAAAATCAAAGCACAGGATGATGCTTATTCTAGGTGCTCCTACAAGTTATAACTTCCTGTAATTTAAGTTTGTTTATGTGAAGAAAGGGAGGTATCTGCCGTAAATCTTTATTAGTGTCTGATGCCTCCATTATAACTACTCTACCAGCAGTGTGGTGAAACAGATATTTGAAACAGGTCACGTTTTATAATACCGAATAATAATAACAGCTCCACCTTAAATTAACATAGCGCTTTAATTACAGCTTAGGAATCATTTCTACCAATTCTTTCTCATTAGATCCTCTCAAAAACCCTGTGAAGTCGATACTACAGTTAGTACCATCTGCCAGGCACCACATGATAAGCTCTCAATATAGAATGGATGTTTCCTTGCTGAAGAAACAGATCCAAAGAGATTAAAATGACTTTCCTAAGGTCACAGAAATACTAGAGGGCAGAAGAGGAACTTTAGTGAGCAAATATTTTTTCCTCTGAATCTAAAGTCTTTCCATTTTACTCAACGTCCCCCTTCTAGGCAATCACGCATTAAGATGAAGGAGATGGACATTAAGATTACTTATCTAGAAAACCATAAGATCTTCTCATTTAAACAGATACGCAGGAAACTTCAAGACTCTTGGTTAAGTCACCCAGGAGTTCTGGTCTGCTAATTACTACCCTGGGGACACAGACACAATAAGACATTCTGGGGGGCATACATGCTTTAAAAAATCGGTCCCTGGAAAGCATTACAATGTTAAGTAGGACCTGAGGAAAGCTGTAAACAAACTTCAGCTGGAGAAAGCAGAGCGCGCGAACGCTCATTAACCACCTGGAAATAAAACTGTCATCCAATTTTACTACCTGTTCACTAATGTGCTGATAAACAAGTAGATAACAGAATTTCAGAAGCTATGGTCTAGGGGAGGCTACACTTAGGTTGGTATTCGAGTGAGAATACAAACGGCCACAGTGATGACAGCAGGGTCAGCCCGAGACTGCTGTCACAGTCAGCATGCTAAGTTTCACCAGTGCTGCCTAACAGCAACGTATCTTAAATGGCAAGATGGGATCCTGCAGCAAATCTAGGAAAAACATTTAGATGAATGGCAAGACATGAGCTATATGTTGGAAAGGGCACTCAGGCATACAGTGAAGACCTGGTTCAAAGCCCATCTCTGCCACTTGGGCAAGTTTAATCTTCTAAGCTTCAATTTCCTCATCTTTAAAATGGGCTCATAGTTCCTACTTCATTTGGTTGTGTTACGAGGACTAAATTAGATAATAATGAAAATGTTTAGCACAATGCCTAATGTAGTATAGGTGCTTAGTAAATGTTCATCCTCAGTAACAATATTGTTGTTACTATGACCATTAGCAGCTAACTGGGTCAATAAAAACAGGAAGGGCAAATTAAATTTTATGCTGATGCTGAAGCACAACTTTTTTCAGCCACGTATTGCTGTGGAATGCTGGACAACAGGAAGTGGATCCACAATTTATGGCTGTTGGAAGTCTGAAGCCTTACTTTTTTTGGGGAGAAAAGACTTCAAATGACAAATAGCAATAAACAAAAAAGGAGTAAAGGAGAATGAAGAACACCAAAGACACAAGGAAAGAATTAGCCCAAGAGACAGAAAGGGCCACATAAACCAGAGACTCCATCAGTCTGAGACCAGAACTAGATGGTGCCCGGCTACTACCAATGACTGCCCTAACAGGGAACACGAGAGTCCCTGACAGAGCAGGAGAAAAGTGGGGTGCAGAACTCAAATTCTAGTAAAAAGACCAGACTTAATGGTTTGACTGAGACTGGAGGGACCCCAGAAGACATGGCCCCCAGACTCTCTGTTAGTCCAAAACTAAAACATTCCTGAAGCCAACTCTTCAGACAAAGATTAGACTGGACTATGGAACATAAAATGATACTCGTGAAGAGTGTGCTTCTTAGCTCAAATAGATACATGAGACTAAATGGGCAGCTCCTGTCCAGAGGCGAGGTGAGGAGGCAGAGAGGGTGAGGAACTAGTTGAATGGACAGGGGAAATCTGGGGTGGAAAGGAGGAGTGTGCTGGCACAGTATGGGGACAGCAACTAGGGTCACATAACAATGTGCGTATAAATTTTTGTATGAGAGACTAGCCTGAATTGTAAACTTTCACTTAAAGCACAACAATAAAAATAAAAATATAAAAAAAGAATTTTTGACCTGCAAAAAAAAATTCTATAAAATGATGGCTACAGACTCATTATTTTCTTTTAAACATACAGGCTGGTGACACACGAATAAATTTTATGTCTGGACACAAATGACAATGGCATGGAGGGAAAACAAAGAAATACCATATCGGAAAAGCTCCTAGAACCACCGGACTGTAAGCAAAGCTAATGGTAGCTTCTGGGCATGGTTATCTTTGAAAATAATTACATTTCTTTTTGAGAAAGGGGAACAGAAAATGCGTGTTAAGAGCACTGACAGAGAATGAGGGAGAGGGAAGCTGGGGGCTCTGGGCAAAAGCACCCTCAGCATCAAACATAAACCGTGGGGGACACAGATCTGGACACATTTCCACACACTGCTGCACTCACTCACTGCTCTAGCACTTGAACCTCTTTGCCTTCGTGCCTACATCTTCTTAAGCAGTCACAGCCCCTCACAAACACCCGTGGTGTATGTGCTGATTTTAAACCACAAGTTAGTTCTTAAACACTGCCCCTAAAATAACAAGTCAGTCCCACTATTTGTCTACACAGCACAAATGAGAGGGAACGTAGAGAAGACAGCTCCGGGAGAGAGCAGCCACGTACACAACCACAGTGGGCACAGTCCAAGTAACTGAAAACAAGCTGTAGTGATTAATTCCATTTTTGAGACAATGAGCAATTTCCTAGGTTTTAAGGACAGAAACGTGTTTTCAAATTTTGAGTAGAAAAAGAGTAAACCTGCTTTTACAAATCCAATTAAATTAGAAAGTTCTAAGGATATAGACTTCAGTAATCTAACTCCCCTTTAAGAGAAAATGTTAAAGCTGCTCTTTTTAAAGATGTTGTAATTGTGCCTCTGATAATAAAGGTTCTGGTTAGGTGGTAATTTATATCACAGCCTAAATTTACAAGGCTCCACAAAAGCATATTAAGAGATTAAGCATTTTCTAAAGTTGACGATTTTAGAATACAAACAGAAAAACCTGCAGAGCAAGGCACACTGTTTCCTAATTTGTTAAGAAGATGCCATGAAGACTTAGTTCTCCCGTGAGTGAAGGTTCTTTTGCTGACTGGACAGAATTCCAGTCAGCCCTTGGCTGGTTCTGGTAGCTAGTCATCAGGGCCCTCAGGCCACACCTGGCTGGATCCCTGTACTACAATTCCCTCACCCCTACTCATTACAACCATCTTCTGCAAGTTTAGTTACTTATGCTGGGAGCGGGGAGGGGGACTCTAAAACAAAAAGCACTATGAAAAACTATAGTTAGACAGGAATAGTCAAAGCCTCAGGAATCAGTTTTCTAAAACAAGCCTTTATTTTTCATGCCTTTGACATACTCTGAAGCAAACAATATTTCCTATCCTTCAAATTCCATTGTCATGAAGAATACAATGTTGACTTCTGTTATCTTTTTGCTGATGCAGTAATATGAATTTTGGATCCCCTTCCTGTATTCTGAAGGGCAGTATTATGATTTCAGGCTGCAGTGGGTGAGCAGGGGGATGTAAGATCCAAGAGTCAACTGAATTAAAATGTGAAGGATGTTTAATGCCTTTGAATAACTGTGGATTTCTCCCCACAGTACTACCTTTAATTTCTTTACTCATCTTACTCTTCTCTATTTCCCAACACATGTCGGTCCTTCCTATGTAAGAGTACTGCACGTCTACTGTTCTTGGCCAGATCAGATTGAGTAATCCTTTAAAACCACTTAAGCGTTGGCTCTTTAAGGCCCTTGCAAACTTGCTTGACTAATTCTAACAGAAGCCACACTCCATCATTCTCGTCACTCTCCTGATTTCTTACTGCAGACATACTGCTATACAGGTTAACTAATAAACGCTTCATACTTCCTCACATTTCCCAATACTTTATTGAATTTAAAAATCTTAAGAATAGGACCCTGCTTTCTTCTTCCTTTGCAGCAGCCTGTAGTGGCCCCGAATATCACCAATTCCCTTCAGAGACTAATGCTGGGTGGGTGCAGTCTCAGGCAGAACTGGTAAAACCAGCTGTGATTATCTATCTGGCTGTGGAGGACCTCCCTGAAGAGCACCTAAGCTTCAAACTTTTGAGAAGCCTGCTAATTTTCCCCTTAGTTGGGATCCAGGGGTAAGGATTTAAATTTTCAGAGAGAAAATACGGTAGGTGCAGGTAGGAGTTTCACTGTGATGGCCTAGTAGGAAAGGTGATTAATTCTCTCTGCCAGTTTCAAGATGCAACTTAAATCCAACTAAGAGTGCTTCCTCCATTTTAAACAATAAAAAGAGAAACAAGCTTAAGTAAGGAGAATTACAATTATGCCAACTATGCTGTTTTAAAGGAGCCCTGGTGGCGCAACAGTTCTGCTGCTAACTGAAAGGTGGCAGTTTGAAGCCACCAAGCAGCTCTGTGTTCCATAAAGATTTCAGCCAAGAAAACCTCAAGGGGCAGTTCTACTCTCTTATATGGGGCCACCAGGAGTTGGAATCAACTCGATGGCACACAACAACAACCTGTTATCTTTAAAATTTTTACTATAGGTATCAAAGGAGCACAGCGAGGATTATATAATAAATCTTCAAATAGTATTATTTTCAAAAGGTATGATCTGAGCAATACTTTTGAAACCATTTCCAGATGTTCAAACTTGTGCATGTATGAAATTCCTATCTCTACCCCACCAAAATGCTGATTTCCTAAAACTGGTTCTACAATTCCTTCATCATGAATGCCTAACAGTGGCAATCCATCGTCACGAAAAAGTAACCCACTCCTTGAATGTTATTCAGGTACGTATTTTAATTTTCACAGCAGTCAAACTGGTTGAAGACAATTTTATTCCAAAAGCCTTAATTATGAACTCTCTATTAAAGGGTATTTGGAATAAAAAAATCTCAAAGTAATAAAAACAATTATGGGGTTTCCTCGTTCTACTCTGAAAACTCAGAAGATGGATCATAGGGGGGATGAGCTGAGTGCATGGAGGAAGAAGCACAATATTTTCACGTGAGACTTTCTGACCAGATTTTTAATATTAAAAAAAAGTAAAGTCCTTTGTTTCTCCACGAAGGGACATGAGAAACAAAGTTTTTACAACTGAGTCTCATCTGTTTACCAACAGAGGAGATGAACTATAAAGGAGAAGAGAAAGATGTTTTAGATTCAGTAACCAGTAGAATACAAATTCTATCTTTTTGAGAGTACTTAGATTTTTTTTTTTTTTTTAATATTTTATTGTACTTCAGGTGAAGGCTTACAGAACAGATAGTTTCTCATGTAACAAGAGAGTACTTAGATTTTTGTGAAACAGCCAAGCAGACTTCAAGTTCAGCTCCTCACAAGTAGTGATCAGCTGGCACAAATAAAAGTGCCATTATTAAAAATAGCATAAGGTGCCAAGATAAGTTTTCTGAGAAAGCCCAGAGTTTATCTCTGAGAGCAATGGCTTACAATAACTCTACTTTCTTTCTTTTTAGTCCATTTTACTTAAGCCTTCGAGTCCAAGTCAATTCAAAATAAAAGAAATAGCATTTGAATGCCCACAATTAATCTTCTTTTATTAAAGTGCACAAATGCCAATGTTTAACTACTGGAAAGAACTTTTAAAATTATCCTGGAATTCATTTGCTGTTCCATCTTTGTCAGGGTACTAGTGCTTTCTCCTTGAGTAAGGACAGGCGTTGCGCTCAGGTCCGAGTGGCCATCTGCCCGTCCGTCTCACCAGTCACGGAGGCCACAGATAGCCACACTCCAAGTGGCTCGTCTCCTCCTGTGCGCAGGTACACTGTGCCCTCAGAGAGCCTGTGCTTCTCTACCCAGGCCTGTGCCTGCAACAGGCCCTGAGCAGAGACAAGGCCTCTGCATCCTCAGACCCACGTCCCGCTGAAGAGATCACTATTTTCCTTAGCATCATGCAAACGCTCTTTGTGTTAAAAAGAAATGTTGACTTACAGACCCTCAGGGACCACAGTGTCACCGTATATGACCATCCAAACCTATTTCTGATACTGAAGGAGGGGAGGAAACTCACTCATTATAAACCATTCACTTTAGCCATTTCAATAACTTTTTCTCTGTTGTGACTACAGTGGTTAAGTGGATTCAGGAAAGCCACTTAACACAGCAGTAAAATGAAGGGGCTGCACTGGAACTCCCGTCCTTTCTGGCTCTAATATCGTAAGTATACAAATCTGTAAATCTTCATAATTTCTCAAAGAATTATCTGGCATCATTACTTATTTTTTTCTTCACCTATTCTTTTCTCAAAAAGTATTGTTCTTGAATCTGATTTGGACATATATAAACACAAATTATGTTATGTAAAGCAAAGGAGCCCTGGTGGCGCAGTGGTTAAGCGCTTGGCTGCTAACCGAAAGGTTGGCGGTTCGAATCCATTTGCTGCTCTGCAGGAGAAAGATGTGGCAGTCTGCTTCCATAAAGACTGCAGCCTTGGAAACCCTATGGGGCAGTTCTACTCTGCCCTATTCGGTTGCTGAGTCGGAACTGACTTGACAGCAATGGGTTTGGTTTTTTATGTAAAGCAATTCTATCAGGCTAAAAAACCCCAAGCATTAAGAAATGATACAGTTTTACTCACCATAGCCAGCTGTCGCCCTATGTTTCCTACTGTTACACCTCCTGAGAAAAATATACATGGGAGCCAAGAACGAATATAGAGAAAATCCGGAGATGTATACCTAGAACCACAACAACAACAACAAATACATATATAATTATAATACTTTTGTGCCTTAGCAGGTAATTTCACCAAGTTTGGGCCAATGCTGGGTTAAAGTTTTTCTTTAATGGGGATATACAGAATACACACTAACCATGCAATGTTACAAAATGTTAATATCTGAATGATATCTTTCACTGCTACTATTTGGTTTTCTTCTACATTAAATTACAGACAGTGCATTTTTAATATCTGAATCAAGAATAACCAGCATGTTTGAGAATTTCTTATCTAATACATGTATTTTACAAAAGCTAAATAAAATATAAAAACATACCCTAAGCTTAACAGGTATTTTTAATAAAAGTAACAGTTCTATGAAGTGGATATAAACATCAATATCTGAAAACACATACTTACTGATAAACACCATTGTACACGAGAAACTGAGTGATCAGAGTGGCTAGAAATGCTATGGTGATTCCAAGCCCAAGACCACTTCTTGAACGGTCAAACGTCCACCAAAGGCCCAAAGACAGGGCCGCTAAAGTCAAGGACAGCTGAACGTTATTGGCAAAATCCAATTTCTGGTGATGCAAAAGTTAAGGATAAGTTTTAAGATTTCTCGTAAGATCAAAAACTTTTTTTTTTTTAAAAACAAGAACTACACATGGGTTTTTGTTACTGTGCACCAAATAATTCACTATCCATAAAAACTGCCTAGTGAGTTAAGCAATGGGTCTGCTGGATACAGGGTTACTGTGATGATTAGAATTACCTGAAATTCCTCTGGGATCACTGAGTAAAAAACTTTGAATATATTTTCTGAAAGCTACATAAAAAATTCTGCTAGTATTTCAACCCTGTAATATTCTGGTATGAAGTCACCTACAGTCCCATTCTTATTTCTTCTTTTTATTCATAATTTGAAGTGAGCAATCACAATCGTCATGACCACAGTATGACAACACCTAGTCAGAAGGCCACGCCAAGTACACTGAGACCAACAGTACTGACTCACTGGTGACCACATGAATTTAGTCAGTGCTAAGATATATCTACCACTCATCTGTCGGTGTGCCGTACTGTGGTGGCTTGTGTGTTGCTGTGATGCTGGAATCTATGCCACTGGTATTTCAAATACCAGCAGGGTCACCTTGGTGGACAGGTTTCAGCACAGCTTCCAGACTAAGACAGACTAGCAATCTACTTCCGAAAATTAGTCAGTGAAAACCTTATGGATCACAACGTAACACTGTCCAACTCGCATGCTTTAGACACATCAACAGGGGGGATCAACTGCTAGAGGACATCATGTTTGGTGAAGCAGAGGGCCAACGAGGGTGAGGGAGACCCTCGGTGAGATGGACTGGCACAACAGCTGCAACAATGGACTCGAACGTACCGGTGACTGTAAGGATGACATGGGACCAAGCAACGTTTCATTCTGTTGGACATAAGGTTGCCACGAGTCAGAACTGACTCAACGACAGCTAATGACAAGATATCTTATAGAATCCTTCTAATATTCTTATTAAAATAGAGGTAGAGCAGATTTAAGGACTTGTAACTCTAAAAACATAGCTAAGATTTTAAAATATAATCTACCTGCTCTACAGAAACTCTAAATCACTTGAGACCTGTAAACCATAGACCATCTTCCTGAAAAATGCACTCACGTACAGAGAAACAAATTATTCCATATAATGAATTCCATCTATGGACGCCAGAAGTTTGGGATCTTATATTAGGAACCCTTGTTATAAAGAATAATTTTTGACTGGCCCTTGGACTTCTGTGGTCAGAGCCAGGAAGCAGGCAGAGAAGCAGAGCCACTTCTCCACCTCATCGTCTACAAAGGAGTTCCTATAACAGGTACAGTCACACAGTCTCACTTTGCCACAGGAACTACCAAGTCCCTGCACTGAAAGGAGAAAAGTGAATTTATACAATGAACTCCTAAGAACCAAGAAATACTGTCCGAGAAAGGAGAGAGTACGTATGTTCATTCCCCGTCTGGTATTATTCTGTTTCCTGAAATGAACTGGCAGGACTCCAGGAACCGGACCTAAAAATCCTGTTAAGTGCAAACTAAATAATATGCTTTAAAATAAAAAAACTTGTAAAAACGATTTTCAATTAACCTATGAGGTAATACATACTCTTAAAAAGTAACAAACTGCTTCAACATATAATATAAGAAAATCTTCTGCACATAACACGTTGGTTTAAGGATACAGCACTTGCGTGGTTGATGCCAACAAAAACTGCAATACAGCGCATTACACTGGCCCATTCTCTCTTAAACTTGTGGGGTTCTCCAAGATGACTGTCGATGCAGGGGTAGAGTAAGCCTACAACAGCTGTTAAAAGAAGAAAACAGTATTAAAACATACCAGCTTAAAATGAAATGATTTCTATGTTGTAGTTATTAACATAGTATATGGTGTAGACTGCCAAAAACACCAACAAATCAGTCTTAAAAAAATACAATCAGAATGTTCCTTAGAAGTGAAGACAGCAAGACTTTGATTCGCTTACTTAGGGCACGTCATCAGGAAAAACCAATCTCTAGAAAAGAACATCATGCCTGGTGAAGTAGAGGGCCAACAAAAACAAAGGGAAACCCTCAACGAACTGACACAGTGAGATACACTGACACAATCGCCGCCAACGACGGACTCAAACATGCCAACGATCATGCACACGGCGCAGGACAGGGCAACATTTCCTTCTGCTGTACGTGGGGCTGCCATGAGTTGGAGCCAGCTCCATGGCAACAAAGCAGAAGGCGCAGGACAGGGCAACATTTCCTTCTGCTGTACGTGGGGCTGCCATGAGTTGGAGCCAACTCCACGGCAACTAACAACTAATAAAGGACTCCAGTCCTCTTTCTAGAAAGTTAATCTGCTATAATAGTCAAATTAAGAGTCCTTTTATATTCTTGTTCTTTGATTAACAAACTTTTGAGAAGTTTAATAAATATCACTGATACTTGATTTAGTTAAACATGTCAGGAAACAGAGAAATGAATCAAGCAGGGGGTTTAATTATCCAGACAGGCCTAAAGAACAAAAAACTTAAATGCCTGCCTAATTAACCTTCTATTTTTATCAAGTGTTATTTCCATTTTACAATGAAAAGGTAAGCTTCCATGAATATCCTTGAGACCACAAGTTATATCACAAGTTCTTACCTTCCTTGTACCACCCAGAGTTGATGCTGGGCAAATGATGCTCACATTCGTGCTGAACAGAATGTGATGGGCTGGGTCATAAAGGACACTCCTTTCACATGCCCACAGGGTGGGACTGGACTTAATTTTCAAGGGGCTTAAAGCATTTACGTGAGGACACCCTGGGCACCTATTGGGTAGACAAGCCTGGGGTTAAGTGCTATGGGGCTGTTATGGATTGAACTGTGTCCCTCAAAAATATGTGTTGTAAATCCTAATGCTTATACTTGTGGATGTAATTCCATTTGGGAACAGGGTTTTCTTTAATAAAGCCGTATCAGTGTAGGCTATGTCTTAAGCCAATCACTTTGGAGATATAAAAGAGCAGATGAGGCACAGAAAAAACCAGACACAAGGGAAGACCCATGGTTTGTGAAGACGAAGGAGGCAGACCAGTCCACAAGCCCGGCAACTCCAAGGACTCCTGGCTAGAGAAGCTGAGACAAGGCTTTTCCCACAGAGCGAACAGAGAGAGGACCTTCCCTTATAGCTGGTGCTCTAAATTCAGACTTCTAGCCTCCTAAACTGTGAGAAAATAAATTTGTTTGTTAAAGCGACCCACTTGTGGTATTTCTGTTATAGCAGCCCTAAGAAACTAAGACAGGGGCACACGAGAGAAATGGGGGAGACAGACCACCATACACTGCTTTTTATTATTCTTTATTGTTCCTACGTGTGAAGCCCTAAGCTGTGAAAGAAAAAGCACTGGACCAGGAACAGAATATCTGGCATCTAATCCCAATTTGCCCTCTAATGGGTTGTGGCTCTTCATGTTTGTTTCTTCATGTGTAAAATTATGAGGGTTATGTAACTGGAAGACTTTGTGGTCTGGGATAATTAGGAAGTTCCAGAATTTTAAAGAATGATAGACTACCAGGAGAATTTGGATCAGTGGGAAGGTACAGCACCCCAAAAGAGAAATAAAACGCTAAAAAATAAAGACAGGAATGAACAAAACAGAGGTCAACAGTGGGAATACAGATCTAATGGGACTGGACTAGGAAAAAAAGGTTAGCCATGTAAATCACACCCAAAGTACCGAGGCCCTTAAGCCGGGCATAGTTCCACCTTGATATGGTGGGGGAGGGTGCCACTTTAGGTTCCTGAAAGAGAGACAACACAGGAATAGCCTGTGTCAGCCAAATACTCAGATGAAAGATTTTCAGTTTTCAATTTCATATTAGGTTTAGCCAAGTTCTAATTTTGGAGTTTTGAAAAATGGAACCCAAGGAATTCTACAATTGTCATCACTGTAACTTAATCTTACCTTTTAAGGTTAAAAGCTAAATAGGTGAAAATGTTATTATGGAATAATTTTTCCTTATGTTCTTGGCTAGATAGTTAAATATGTAAGGTATGAGGAACTGTATTTCAGATATTCCTGGAAACTTCAATTACAAACATTGAAGGCTAAACTAAAATATTTTTCATTTGAGATAAGCTTTTGGTTCAAAAAAGGAAAGTACTGTGCCAAGTGTGTATGAAAATGACATTTCAAATCTAGATGTATTTCTCACAAAGATGAAAACATTCTACCCACTACTTTATAATTACAGTCTCCCTTAAACATAGATGTTCTAGCTAAGACGACACACAGTGCTCTATTTCAAGACTCTTTGCTTCTTACTGTTTGGAGTCTATTGAGACTACGCCGTGCGTCCACACACCTGCATTACAGGGAGGCGCACACACAGCCAGAGAGCTAAGAACACTGGCTCTGGAATCAGACTGCTCAAGTTTAAATACAGTGGCTCGGCCACTTACTAGCTGTGTACCCTTGGATACTATTACATTAACCTCTCCCTGATTCAGTTCCCACATTTGTAAAATGGAGTTACAGCACAGTATTGTTGAACAGATTAAAAGTAAAGCATATAAAGCCTAGTAAGCAGTCAGTAAGTGCTGGCTACAAAGAAAACACAAGTACTTGTTAGAGTATACTGTAGTTACTTAGATACATGCTTGTTTTCCCCACCAGACTATGGGATGCTTAAGGAGAGGAGCCTGTAGTACTCACTTTTGTATTCCAACAACTCCCAGAGTTGAGCCTACTGACAGCACCTGGCAAACGTTTGTTAAATGAATGCTGTGTGACTAGAGAAGTATCCAGTAATCTGAAGATCAATTTAGTATTTTTATAAAACTGGCTAAATGATAACCAAGAAATTCTACTAAAGACAAGACAGTCCTCCTGTCCACAATTAGACTTATCCTACGCTATGTTATACATCTTTGTGACTGGTTAGGTTTACTACAATCTAAACTCTTAACAAGGGGTTTACTCTTTTCCTTAAGTACTTATCTATAGAGCTTTAACAATTCTAGGAGGAAAATACTTGGCTTCTGGCCACAGCTTGCTCGGCTATCCTGGCAAAAGGAAGTGCTGAGAACTCGCTCCCCTGGCAACCACCTCTTGAACACATGTGACGGATTTGTTTTCAGTTATCCAGCAGTGTAGCATGTTCACTGACGCAGCCAATAGCAATGCGGTACTGCTGCTCACCAGTTCTGCCAGCAACCAACCACAGGGCAGGAGCTGTAGATGACAGCTGCTGTGCTCTAGGCGAGGTTGTCCTCAACCTGCCCAGACACTAAGGGACCAGATCGCAGTCAGTCTGGCACGAGCATTGGCTTAAACAGTTCATTATCACCCTGCCTCACGTCCATCACTGAGCTTCCTCAAACTTCGAGAGAGCTTAGGCATAGACTACCCCTGGGGGTTTGAGATCCTCGCTGCTCCACTTTCCTCTATCTAAATATGAAAATTGAAGATGCTCAGTTTGCATCTGTGGATGATTCCATTTTCAAATAAATGTTTCCAGAGGGTTAGTTTTAAAAAAACAAAACAAAACAGGCATCTTTTATTTTTACTAAACAAGGAATGGCTAACTCACCAGCTGCTGTCCCACAACAGGGAGGAACCCACCAGGCAGAAGAGAAGATTGTGGCAATCACTTCTTCGGGGAAAAGGGTGACATTCCTCTGTATCTGTAGCAGGTTGAGCACCAGCGCTAGGACAACTCCAACTGAAAACAGCACAAGGCTCCTTTGCACCAAATGATGATGCCAACTGTTAGCGTGGCTGCTGTTACAACGGTGGACACTCACACCAGTGCTGTGACCACTGCTGTGACGCCTGTGTGATGGGCTGGTGTTCAGGGCACTGTGGTCCACCAGCAAAGAGGGGCTGGACACAGAGGGACTGATCATCTCTTCCACTTTCGCTGCCAGCCCTCCAGCTCCGGCCCTCAGCTGTTTTCTGTGCCTCTCACTGGCAGGACAGGAACAACTGCAGAAGTGGTCGTCTAATCTGGGCATCAGTGCCCACCACAGTCTGAGAGGAATTTCCTAGAAGGGAAAGAAAAAAAAAAAAAAAGGAGCGGGAAGATGAAATCATATAATTTCAATGAGACGAAGAAAGTCAAGGAAGGCTACACTTCAAGTCGTGTGACCCAAGCCAGATGCTGAAAGCTATACCTGTATTCATTGCCAACACATACAGTAAAAACAAAAGTTCCTCAGGGGAGTTAGTACTGACTAATGTAGAAGACACTGCCTAGCTACCACAATCGACTTACTGTACCTACATATGTTACTTCGTCTGTGTTCCTCAACCACAAAATGAACATATAAAAAAACCCACCCACATATTCCCATTGGGTAATGCATAAGTTGCTTTAAGGCATGCAGAAGCAAAGTGACAGAAAAATATAATTATTTCTCTTAAAAGAAAAGCAGAACCCTTTAAAACTACCCGCCTACCAAGTACCCCTACTTTTTATAAATCATGACGTGCTGGCTGCTTCAGTCAGAAAGTTTCCAAGACACGATTTACATGGGCCACGAAACTTTTGAGAACTGGCACAATGAAAACACGCCGGCATCCCGGCCCGCCGAAGGCCCCTCAATCAGCCTCTCCCAGAAAAAGTTAACAGGATCCAACCAAATGGGTTTGAACGGAAAACGCAAGTTCAGAAACAGCAGGGTTGGCTAACCACCTCGGTCGACCGGGAACCACTCGCTACGTTAACCGCGCGTTGGGGCGCACGTTGCCCTTTCCACCTACAAGGGCGCTCCGAGTGCCCGCTCCCCTCGGTCGGGGGCCGTGAGCAGCCAGGCCTCCGGGACCGTCATCACGACCCGACTGGGAAGTTTATCCTCCGAGCTCCCGGGAGGCAGGAACAGAGAGGCTTCGGACGCGGGCGGCTGGTCCAGGGCGTGAGGTCCC
>NW_004443956.1:18858892-18869668 GCF_000243295.1 Trichechus manatus latirostris | reverse complement strand
CGCGCGAGGTAAACATTCGGTCTGGTGAGGCCGCCGCAGCCAATAAGAGACGGGCGACCCATATGACGTGCGGACACACCACCCGCCTTCCCTCCCGACAGTTACGAACGGCAGGGGCGGGAGCACAGCTGGTCGCTGTGCTGCGCTCGGCCGGCTCAGGGGTTGGCGGGCCTGGGACTCGCATCCGCCGAGGAGCCCAGCGGACCCGTCGAGCCAGGCGGCCTCTGGGCTGGCGTGGCCCAGCCAGCGTGGCCCGCGGGCGGCCGGAGCGCGCGCCCCGACTTGCACGGGGCCCGCCGGGTGAAGTCGGCTGAGGAGGGAGCCGGCTGGGAGAGGCGGTCCGCAGAAATTTGACGCTCGGGGCCACAATAAAACCAGAAGGGCTGTGGAGAAGCCTGAGCATTGGGAAAGGGCTTAGTAGCCGGGGGAGCAATTCATGTACACAACCCCCACAGATAACTCTCCAGCCTCACGCAGGTTTTGCATCACTTTGTTAAGCAATTCGGATTCATTATTATCCTCACTTTACATATGGGCCGATTGATAAGCTTCCCTTTCTTTCCTGGCCACCTTCACTTTGACATTAAGAGAGAAGCTAGTTTTGCCTTCGAGCACCTGCCATATTTTTTTAAGAGTGCTGCGGACACGCTTCATGATGGCTCTTACCTCTTTCATGTAGGGGTGGCCCCTTTGTAGCCCTCAGTGAGGCGCTTCATGTTTACCATACCTATTAATTTAAAGCGAATTCGTGTGTGCAATGGTGAGAGCCGTGCCTGGTACGTAGTAAGGGCTTGGTAAATATTGGCTGTTAATTGTGTGTGTATGTTTGTAAGTATGTATGTGTTGTTAAAGGTAGTTTTCTACTACATTTTTTTTTAAAACAAAATCCTTTACGAAAGAGAATAAATGATAATTTTCATTCCTACAAGAATTTTCTCTAATTTCTGTCTTTCCTCACATGTGGAAAACAAACCCTCAAAACCGCTAAGGAAAATAATGAAATATAAAATACAAAAGATGATCTTAGAACCAAAACCAAACCTGTTGCTGTCGAGCGGATTCCAACACGTGGCGACCCTATATGACCGAGTAGAACTGCCCCACAGGGTTTCCAAGAAGCGGCTGGTGAATTCGAACTGCTGACCTTTTGGTTAGCAGCTGTGGCTCTTAACCACTGTGCCACTAGAGCTCCAATTCTAAAAAGTAGACTGTTTTATCTTGTTGACATGTTTAATGTATTTATATCCTGTTTACTACATGTGTCACATCATCTAAGAATAAGCTCAGAGGGCAGGCATCGTGCCAATTGAAAACCCATATCGTGTTGAGCAAGAGCCATATTATTTTAAATATTCTTCAATAATAGAGAGTTTGTGTTCCTTTGTTCTATCTGCAGATAAGCAGAGGTTGAGAGAGGATGTTAATGCCCTAAATAGCCACTCCTCACGTGGCCAAGAGACCTTCCAGGCTTAGAAGACTTGAGTCACACACACCATGTGGCAACACAAAATACCATTATGTTGGGCATCTTCGACATTAAGATGCGTGGCTATATGCCAGAAGGTTTAAAAAAAGTGTAATGTCTTACTGAAGTATCAATATTTCTCAAAGTTCTTTTTTTCGGGGCAGGGGGACACTCATACATTTTTAGTGACAAAACCAGAGACTTCAAGAAGTAGTGTGAGCATTGGCTGTGCTCACACTACTTGACTCTAAGGGGTGTTTCTCTAGGAAAGTTCTGAGAAGCACTGTGCAATGACATTTGCCATTTGTTAGTTTTTTACTCTTGCTCCAGAGTCTTTGCTGTTTCCTTTTTCCCGCCATCTCTAACATAATGGCTGAGACACAGCCTGGTTGTGGGTAGATGTCCTATACACAGTCCATGATGCCAACCTGACATGAACTTAACCTAATCTTTTCTACGTCTATGATAGCGTAAACAAAAAGTGTGGTCATTATGGATTATAATTAAAAATTGCTCTCAAAGTCTTATGCTCACTTAGTCTTTGCTAATAATGTGAGCTGTTTTCTTTTCTTGAGCCTGATCCAGATAGTGTGGGAGTGGATGGAATGGAGGGTTTAGGTCTTCACCAGGGCTTTGAACCGGTTCGTCCTGGTTCGAACCCCTGCTGAGAATTTGTATTTCCACCCAAATATACTGAATCAGAATCTACATTTTAACCAGATCCTCAGGTGATTCTTATGTATAATAAAAATTGAGAACCACTGCTCTACTACCCAAACCTGTTACTGTCAAGTTTATTCTGACTCATAGTAACCCTATAGGACAGAATAGAACTGCCCCATAGGGTTTCCAAGAAGTGGCTGGAGGGTTCGAACTATTGACCTTTTGGTTAGCAGCCAATCTCTTAACCATTGCACCACCAGGGCTCCTACTGCTCTATTAGTGGTGTATAATAAATTTTGAGAACCACTGCTCTTATTAGTGGTTCTCAGAATTGATCCCTAACCAGCAGCATTAGCATGGCCTTGGAATTTGTTAGAAATGCAAATTATCAGCAAGGGTTTTAACCAGAACAAACCCGTTCCAAGCCCTGGTCTTTACCTGTCCCTTTGGTTGGGGTGCGGCAGAATCAGGGCTTTCAAATTCTCTCTGTATATTCTTCTCTAAGCCTTATTCACCATTATCTACTTCGTTCCCAAAGAGTCAAAGTTGTTTTGGCTTCAAGAAGTCTTGGCCCCATCTCTGCTCCAACTTGTGTGAGTGCACGAAGATATATCACATTCGAGCGAAGCATTGAAGCTTTGCTTGTGATAGAAAAAAGAGAAGAAGAAAAAGCAGCCCAATTGTCAACCCACAGGAAACTGGTTAGATAAATGATGGTACATCAATACAGTGGGATACTATATAATTAAGAATCATTGCTTTTTCAACCATCAAGTGTCCTATGTCTTCCCTCACCCGGCCATCAGCCTCAGTTCCTGTACATATAGTGCACACACTTTGAGAATCACTGACGTAAATAAAGCTGTTAACCTGGTGGAGATGTATCTACATTAGAGCCTTGACATTGAGATGTAGGCATGTGATGGATTCAATTATAAAACACCAGCAAATGCAAAAATCTCCTCTTTAGTGTGTCACCTTTCAGTAACTGGTTTATTCAGGTATATGAGACCCAAAAAACAGCGGTAAAAGCTCTTTGCATTCCTATCAAGCTGCTATATCCATGGATTCCTTATCACAGAAATCAGTTTATCTGTCTTCTGGGTCTAAGATATATTTGGTTTTCTTTATCTTTTTTTCTCCTGCCATTCTGCTTGGTCATGCAGACTATCCCAGTATCTCTTTAATTTGTGATCCTTCTTACGTACAAGTACATACCTTATCAAAATATTTTCTGGATTCTTGAGCTGCTTGTCTCTTGTGTGGAAAAAATAAAAAAGCAAACAAAGCATAACCATATGCCATTGAGTCAATTCTGACTCATGATGACCCCATGTATGTCAGAGTAGAACTGTACTCCATGGGGTTTTCAATGGCTATGACCTTTTTGGAAGTCGATCGCCAGGGCTTTCTTCTAAGGTGCCTCTGGGTGGATTCAAACCTCCAGCATTTCAGTTAGTAGCCAAGCGCTTAACTGTTTGCACCACCCAGGGAAAGGCACCATGTCATGGATTGAACTGTGTCCCCCTAAAATATGTGTCACCTTGGCTAGGCCGTGATTCCCAGTGTTGTGTGATTGTCCACAATTTTGTCATCTGATGTGATTTTCTTATGTGTTGTAAATCCTGCCAAAAGAACATCCAAATCTGTCTTGAAAGAAGTACAACCAGAATGCTCCTTGGAAGCAAGAATGGCGAGACTATGTCTTACATAATTTGGACAGTCCATGAAGAAGGACATCATGCTTGGTAAAGTAGAGGGTCAGCAAAAAAGAGGAAGACCCTCAGTGAGATGGATTGACACAGTGGCTGCAACAATGGGCTCAAGCATAACAAGACTGTGATGATGGCATAGGACTGGGCAGTGTTTCGTTCTGTTGTACGTAGGGTCACTATAGAGTCGGAACTGACTCGATGGCACATAACAACAACAACATCATGTTAATGAGATGGAATTAGCGGCAGTTATGCTGATGAGACAGGATTCAATCTATAAGATTAGGTTGTGTCTTAAACCAGTCTCTTTTGAGATATAAAAGAGAGAAGCGAGCAGAGAGACATAGCGACCTTACACCACCAAGAAAGCAGTGCTGGGAGCAGAGCACGTCCTTTGGACCCTAGGTTCCTGTGGGGAGAAGCTCCTAGACTGGTGAAGATTGATGACAAGGACCCTCCCCAACAGCCGACAGAGAAAGATAAGCCTCCAGCTAGAGCTGGCACCCTGAATTTGGACTTCTAACCTTCTAGACTGTGAGAGAACAAATTTCTCTTTGTTAAAGCCATCCATTTGAGGTATTTCTGTTATAGCAGCACTAGATAGCTAAGAAAGGCCATCAATTCCTTTAGCTAACTGGTATGTTAAGGTCCTTTCACTCTGCTACATTTTTCTATCTACCCAAGCCAGTATTAATAAACTCAGCCTCTCTGACTCTATGTCCTCTCCTTTCATCTGTACTGGGATGTTATGAACCAGGGGGACCTCTGAGAGCCATACAGGGGTCCTGTGGAGCTGTGGCTGCTCTACATACAGAGAGTAAGATGTACTAGAGAGCATGGAGGGACACCAGTGGGCTTCCTTCTATTGGGTCCTCCGAGTTACGTCAGCTTGGCCTCTTTTAGTCTTTAATCTTAGATTGAGTTTGTCATTTTATGTGCCAGTGTATGTAGATTGCCTGAATGCCTATGTTGTCTGGTCTCAAGAATGAAGTCAGCTGAGAAAAATGACAATTGAATGATTTGAATTTATTGCAGCTTCAATATCAGAAACTGTATTAAAATATTTTGAGGGTTTGAGATTCACCTAGCCTGAAGTTTTTTATTGATGTAGTTTCTCTACTAAATGTGGACGATATGTTGAATGTAATGGGGTCTATTCTCCTCAGCACCAGTCAGTTACTCTGAGTTAAGTAGTTAGGGAAATGTTTTAATGAAACTACCATTCATTATTGGTGTCCTGTTACTCTAGGAAGGCTAGCTGTCTGATGAACTAAACAGAGTGCCATACCTTCTCCCTAAAGCACCCAGTGACACTTGGAGTGATGGCCTCTATGCTGAACAGGATAGCGAGTCAGGATATAACACCTTTGCAGCTTTTCTGAACACGGGAGAGTCCTGGGAGGCCTAAGGACTTGGAGACTTAGTCTAGTGAGCAATCCACTCACCTTTAGTATGCATTCCTGCTGATCTTCTGATTATAACATCAATGTTGTTGTTGAACTGCTCCATAGGGTTTTTGAGGATGTGACCTTTCGGAAGCAAAGTGCCAAGTTTTACTTCCAAGTAGCCTCTGAGTGGGTTTGAACCACCAACCTTTTGGTTAGTAGTCCAGTGCTTAACCATTTGCACCACCCAGGGACTCTTATAACCTCAATAACCATAATACATACCTTTAAAAATAGGATAGATGATTACATATATTTATTTTTTAATATCAAAGCATCACATACTCATTGTAAAACATCCAGAAAATATGTAAAAATATATTTTAAAAAAATCATTCCTACCCTAGAAATAATCTCTGTTAATATTTTGGTGTATTTATTTCCAGACATTTTTCCTATGCACAAGCAGAATCGTAATTCACATAGAGTAAAACCAATTCTTACTTAAGAGATCTTTCAAAGTCAATAAATATAGACTACGTCATCATTTTTGAAGAGCAGAATAGTATTTCTGTGTGTTCGGGAGTGTCATAACTTACTTGCTGAGACTATTGGTAAATGTAATCCCAATGTAACAAGAGTGAAGGAAAAAGAAAAGTGAGGCAGTAAAGGAGAAGCAAATTTAAGGTTGTGTACTAGTGAGCTCACTCAGCTATACAAGAAAACAGTTGCTTAGTCATGCAGGATGTCTGCCAGACAGGCTGTGCAGATGCACTGTGCAGTGCAGGAACAATCCTTTGGAGGAAAGGAAGAAAACAATGTATATGTCAGCTCTCTGCCTCCTGTCTTTAATTGGTCCAAGTTTACTCCATGGTCTCTAACTCCTCTGCTCTTCCTAGTTTTACTATCCAACCTCTCAAAGCAGCTGTGAAGGCAGCCAGTTTCCATAGACAACAGGTTCCACAGCCAACACCATCAGAATCTGAATTAGTAGGAAAAGCCCAGAGTTGCTTCTGTAGGTCCAGTTGGGTCAGATTGTCCATGCCTGTATCAGTCACTGGCAAGGGGAATAGAATTGTCATGATTAGCAGAGACTAACCCCTTCATGTGGAAGATTGCTGGTGAATCAATCACAGAGACCATTGCAAATGACGACTGAAGACTTTGGAGTGGAGGGTGTGCTAAGGGAGGGGGTAGGATGAGAAATTAAAGAGCTAGGACAGCCCTGGGGGTTGAGGAGAGGAAAAGAGGCTGCAAAGGGTATCAAGACGGAAGGTCCAAAAAGATAGGAAGAAGACATGTGGGCACAGTATGTTCCAGGAATGAGAAGAATCAGCAGTGTGAAGCAGGACAAAGACTGAATCGTGTCCAGTGATGTGGAATCATTGGTAACCTTGGTGAGAATTATTTGAGAAACATGGCAGAAGTCATGCTGCTGTGAGATAAGGAGTAGTTGGAGACAAAGAAAATGATTCAGAAAGTGTGGGCAACTCTTTGGAGGCTGACTGTGAAAGGAAGGTAAGAGATAATGGAAGCTGGAGGACAATGTGATATGGAGGGGGTTTTATTTTGTTTTAAAAATGGAAGAGTCTTGGAAAATGTAAATGCAGGTGGGAAGATTCCAGCAGAAGAAGAGAAATTGAAGACGAGGGTAACTGAGAGAGTGTCTGGCATCAGAACCTGACTCTAGGGATTTACTGTAATTACTAGAAGGGCACCTCCTCTGCTGAGGAAAGGATGTGGATGCAGACTGATTGGTGGGCTTGGTGTGGGCTTGAGGGCATTTCCTTCTGGTGGTTTCAGTTTTTTCTGAAGAAGGAGGAGAGGTCATCAGTTATGAGTGAGGAAAGAAGGTGGGAGTTGTAGAAGATTTAAAGAGAATGAGAGAAATAGAGAGCTGATTAGAAATTATGGTAGGATTTCTAGCAGTGTTGAGGGAGTGCCTAGTTGAGGTTCATGACCATTATTTCACAGGGGCCCTGTTTTGCAGAGTGATGTGAATATTCTTTTGAACCTATCTCCAGGCTGGGTGCAGGGATAGAGAAGGCAGAAGGTAAGTGAGTCCAGAATTGGGTTTTCCAGGTGGTACAAAGGAAGAACAATGAGACAAGGGAGCAGTTGTGGGGTTATTGAATCTAAGGAAGGTAAGAAGGAAGTAGAAACAGGAGGATGCCAGTAGGTAGAGGGACAGCCGACTTCTCCCGGAGTTCTCCCGGGGAGGAAGAATTGGTGGATAGAGAAAATTCGTGTGAACATTAGGTGTTTGCTCCATGAGGGCAAGGATCTTTGTTTTGTCAGCTGATATAACCCAAGCATCTACAAATTTGTTATTGAGTGAGTCAATCTGGAAGGGGGAAAAGAGACTCCAGTCAGGAGGTTATGTAAATGCGTGGTCTCAGAGGTAGAGCAGCTGCAGATGGTGGAAAAATCCAGAGAGTAACCATACGATTGGGTGACTGAAGTGGTGTGGAGCAAGTCACCAGAGCTAAGGAGGTCAGGGAACTGAGAGGCCTACGTTTTGGATGAGTCATGCTCGAGTATGAGGAAGTTGCTTAGACTGGTAGCAGGGTTTAGGATAAGCAGCCAGACTGTGTACCTGGTGCCCAAGTCCTCAGGGAATAAGGAAGGTGACTCAGAGATTGAAAGACGGCAGGGGCAAAGGGGGATGGGCTCTGAGGTATGTGGGACACTGGGTACCTCCCACTGGAGATGGCTACAGGAGCAGATGTCCGTGGGGAGAGCTAGGTTTCAACAAGGCCAGGAGGTGTAGGGAAAGTGTATGGGAGAGGGTGAGGCTATAGGTGAGTTAATTGTAAGACTGGATGTCTAGAGGGTCAAGTGGAAGGGAGGAGGGGTGTAGGATCAGAGGAGAGGAAGTATGGAGCACAGTCTGTTTCTTTGGTTATCGCCCAACATATAAACCCCCAATATCATCTATATCTAGTAAACGAAGAAGTTGAGGCCTGAATTAAATGGTTTGCTCAAAGCTGTTAAGTGGCAGATCAGGGATTCAAATCCAGAGCTGTCTGGGTCAACAGGTGTGAGGCTGCCCTCCCTGTCCTTCCCTCCCTCCCTCCACTGCTTTCATACAGACAGGACTCAAGCCTGTTTATGTCCTCAAGGAACTCACAAACCAATAGGGGAGAAGGACACTGTATTAGTTTTTTATGGCTGCTCTAACAAGTTATCACAAATTTAATGAGTTAAAACACCTCAGATTTATTACCTTAGAGTTCTGCTGGTCAGAAGTCTGAAATGGATTTCACTGGGTTTTTTAAAATAAAGGTGTTGGTGGGACTACATTCCTTCTGGAGGCTCTGGGGAGAATCCATTCTCTCACCTTTTCCAGCTTCTAGAGGCTGCCCACATTCCTTGACTCAGATTCCATCTCCAAGCCAACACTCCTTTCACTCTGACCTCTGCTTCCGTTGTCACATCTTCTCTAACCCTGACTCTCCTCCCTCCCTCTGTCACTTCTAAGGACTCTTGTTATTACACTGGGCCTACTCAGATAATCCAGGATAATCTCTCCTCATTTTAATATCCTTAATTTAATCACACCTGCCAAGTTCCTTTAGCCATATAAAGTAACATATTCACAGATTCCAGGGATTAGAAGAAGGATTATTTTTGGGGGGAGGGGGGCATAATTCTGCTACCACAAACATGAAGACGTATAATTTCAATGTATTATGATAAGTGTTGGGAGCTCTAGCGGCACAGTTAACCAAAAAATCGGCAGTTCAAATCCACCAGCCGCTCCTTGCAAACCCTATGGGGGCAGTGCTACTGTATCCTCTAGGGTCTCTATGTGTTGGAATTGACTCAATGACAAGGGTTTTTTTTTATTTATTTATGATAAGTGTTATCATAGAAGTTCACACAGACTGCTATGCAGACACAGAAGAGGGGTAACTAGAAAATGTTCCTCAGAAGATATGAGTTGAGCTGGGTCTTGAAAGATGGCTTTGTCATATGGAAAAGTGGGGAGAGCCATTCCAGGCAGAGGGAATAACTTGCAGAGGTGTATAGAGTGTCCAAAGGAATTGTGAGCATGACTGGTGTATGCTGGGAGAGTGGGTGGAGGTGAAGTGGGAGACATTGGTTGGGCCAACTCCTGAAAGAACTTGAGGGATATGTTAAGTAGCTTAGTCTTTATCTTGTGGGCTGCTGTCTCCAATGTTTTTTGATTATCTGTTCCCCATTGGTTAAATAAAGTTTAGTTTGCACCCCTAAATAAGTATAGAGAAAAACCAAATCCATTCCCATTGAGTTGATTGCGACTTGTGGTGACCCTATGTATCACGGATTAGAACTGCTCCGTAGGATTTTCTTGGCTGTAATCCTTATAAAAGCAGATTGCCAAGCCTTTCTTCCACGGTGCTGCTGGGGGATTCGAACCATCAACCTTTAGGTTAGTAGTCTAGTGCAAACCATTTGTGCTACCCAGGGACCTTAAATAAGTATATTACTGTATTTATAAATCATACAGGCATACGTGGGGATATTGCGGGTTTGGTTCCAGACCACCACAATAAAGTGAATATTGTAATAAAGTGAGTCACATGAATTTTTTTATTTCTCAATGCATACAAAAGTTATGTTTACACTATACTGTGGTCTATTAAGTGTGCAATAGCACTACGTTTAAAAAAATGTACATACTTTAATTAAAAAATACTTTATTGCTAAAAAATGCTGACCATCATCTGAGCTTTCAGCGAGTTGTAATCATTTTGCTGGTAGAGGGTCTTGTCTCAATGTTGATGGCTGCTGACTGATCAGGGTGGTGGCTGCTGAAGCTTGGGTTGACTATGGCAAATTCTTAAAATCAGACGGCAATGAAGTTTGCCACATCGACTGACTCTTCCTTTCAGGAAAGATTTCTCTGTAGCATGTGATGTCATTTGATAGCATTTTAGCCAGAGTAGAACTTCTTTCAAAGTTGAAGTCAATCCTCTCAAAACCTGCTGCTGCTTTACCAACTAAGTTTATGTAATATTCTCAACACTTTGTTGTCATTTCAACAATGTTCATGGCATCTTCACCAGGAGTAGATTCCATCTCAAGAAACCACTTTCTTTGCTCATCCATAAGAAACAACTCCTCATCCATTAAAGTTTTATCATGAGATTGCAGCAATTCAGTCACATCTTAGGCGCCACTTCTAATTCCAGTTCTCTTGCTATTTCCACCTCATCTGCAGTTACTTCCTCCACTGAAGTCTTGAACTCTTCAAAGTCATCCACAAGGGTTGGAATCAACTTCTTCCAAACTCCTGTTAATGTTGGTATTTTGACCTCTTCCAATGAATCACAAATGATCTTAAAGGCATCTAGAATGGTGAATCCTTTCCAGAAGGTTTTCAATTTACTTTGCCCAGATCCATCAGAGGAATCGCTATCTACAGCACCCATAGCCTTACAAGGTGTCTTTCTTTTTTGTTTTTATATATATTTTTATTGTTTCCCATACAAAAATTTATACATACATTGTTATGTGACTCTAATTGCTCTCCCCATACTGCGACAGCACACTCCTCCTTTCC
>NW_004443956.1:18856832-18858228 GCF_000243295.1 Trichechus manatus latirostris | reverse complement strand
CCCTGCTACTCTGTCCCTCAAAGTGTTTGATTGTATTCAGGAAACTTCTTAGCTTTGGTTTAGTCCAGTTGTGCTGACTTCCCCTGTAGTGAGTGCTGTCCTTTCATTTACCCAAGATAATTCTTATCTACTGTCTAGTTAGTAAATAGCCCTCCCCCTCCCTCCCCACCCTCGTAACCATCAAAGAATGTTTTCTTCTGTGTTTAAACCTTTTCTTGAGTTCTTATAATAGCGGTTTCATACAATACTTGTCCTTATGTGACTGACTAAATTCACTCAGCATAATGCCCTCCACATTCCTCCATGTTATGTTTCACAGCTTCATCGTTGTTCTTTATCATTGTGTATTATCCATTGTGTGAATATACCATAATTTTTTTCTCCATTCATCCGTTGATGGACACCTAGGTTGTTTCCATCTTTTTGCTACTGTGAACATTGCCGCAAAGAACATGGGTGTGCATACATCTATTCATGTGACGGCTCTTATTTCTCTAGGATACGTTCCAAGGAGTGGGATAGCTGGATCGTATGGTAGTTCTATTTCTAGCTTTTTAAGGAAGCGCCAAATTGATTTCCAAAGTGGTTGTACCATTTTACATTCTCACCAACAGTGTATAAGTGTTCCAGTCTCTCCACAATCTCTCCAGCATTTATTATTTTGTGTTTTTTGGATTAATGCTAACCTCGTTGGGGTGAGATGATATCTCATTGTAGTTTTGATCTGCATTTCTCTAATGGCTAACGATCGTGAGCATTTCTTCATGTGTCTGTTAGCCACCTGAATATCTTCTTTGGCGAAGTGTCTGTTCATAGCCTTTGCCCATTTTTTAATTGGCTTATTTGTCTTTTTGTTGTTGAGGTTTTGCAGTATCTTGTAGATTTTAGAGATTAGACACTGATCGGATTTGTCGTAGCCAAAAATTTTTTCCCAGTCTGTAGGTTGTCTTTGTACTCTTTTGGTGAAGAGTTTTGATGAGCATAAGTGTTTGATTTTTAGGAACTTCCGTTTATCTGGTCTCTCTTCTGGTGCTTGTGCATTGTTACTTATGGTTTGTATTGGGTTTATGGCATGTATTAGGGCTCCTAGCATTGTCCCTATTTCTTCTTCCATGTTCTTTACTGCTTTCGATTTTATATTTAAGTCTTTGATCCATTTTGAGTTAGTTTTTGTGCACAGTGTGAGGTCTGGGTCTTGTTTCAGTTTTTTTGCACATGGATATCCACTTATGCCAGCACTATTTGTTAAAGAGACTGTCTTTTCCCCAATTAACAGGCATTGGGCCTTTGTCAAACATCAGCTGCTCATAGGTGGATGAATTTATGTCTGGATTCTCAATTCTGTTCCATTGGTCTATGTATCTGTTGTTGTACCAGTACCAGACTGTTTTGACTA